>NW_005187481.1:2414975-2426027 GCF_000239375.1 Pundamilia nyererei | reverse complement strand
TTTTCTACTCTACTCACATTAATAAGAACATCCCTCATAGATACATAGCCTAATAATCTATTTCATGTGTACACTTAATTGGAAATGTCACGGAGCAAAACTGTCATCAGGATTGCATCTGGAATGTAATATCACTTTTGACTACTGCATCATCTCAAGGACTATATTATAAAGGACCATATTCTGTTTAAAGTCAGCATAATATCACTAACGTCACTCTTGTAATGTCACTCTTGTAATGTCACTCTTGTAATGTCACTCTCTAAATACTCCAGCACACAATTTAAAACCAAATCAAATGAACACACTGGAACTTGACAGGTGGTGTCACTGAAGGGATACTCGAGCTCATCTGACAGAGCTGTGGGTGGGAATATATCAGACAAGATGATAAAAACACCCACAGGGCCACAAAAATGCAAAAAAAAAAGTTTAATATGTAATACTGCTGACATTTGAAACGGAGCATGTTGAATTTGATCCCTAAACATTCAGCAGAGAAAACGTCTCAAAAGGTGACAATCATATGAGGCAATTGTGCTAGGGTGACTGCTTTAGGTGGATAAACAGCAAAAGATCATTTACAATGTAGGGTTTTGCATGGAGGCAGTCAGATGAGAGATGTAGTTCAGGTTGGAAGGCTAGCTGAGTAGGCGGACAGGTATTGGGAAGAGCCTGTAGAAGTGGCAGGCAGAGTCAGTGGAGATGGACTAATTCCACCTCCCACAAATCCTCCAACAGTTGATTGCCTGGGTGGGCAGTGTCGGAGGCAATCCTCCCTGCCCTCCTCTTTGCTCTGGCATTAGGCGACTGCTCAGTGGAGAGCAACTGGCAAGCAATGACCCTCTCAGCTGGATGACACACTGCAGCTTTTCCCCTAGAGCAAGAAGAAATGGAGCTATGGCAGACTGCAGAGGATATCAGGACAGTCTTGATTGCCGATCTTTATCCAAAGACAGGATATGTTCTGATATGTTTATCCTTATTATTTGTCACAAAGAAAAATATGCCTTTCTTTTTTTAATGGAAAGCTGCTCAGCTCAGATTTTGGTGCAAGCTTAAACGATAGTAGCAGACTTGTTTTTCATTGAACATTTCTAAGGCAATAATGCTACAGGCAAATAAGACGGGCAAAGGCTTTGTTGATCTTTTTACACTTCTATTCCATCCTAACATTATACCATGAATTAAATTCATTTTAGAAATAGAATTTGATGCTATGACATGTATAGCAGTGGTGCTGCCTGTTATAGCATCTAAAAGCTTCTGCTTGAATAGAGCTTGCTGGCTACTACACTGAAGCACTGTAAATAAAATGAACAATGAAAGTAATTCAGAGCATGAAATGACCAGCATTTTTTCTGTTCCAAAATAATCTGTTTGGAATGTATGGTATGTGGTATTCCCCTGTGGTCAGCTAGTTCATCTTGTGGTACTCATGGCAGACTATGAGAGAAAAAATAGAACTATACAATTAAAAAATAACCTTAATTACATCCAAAAAGTAGTGGAAATCTTTTTGTTTGGCAAATACACAATCTTCTGATGTTCTGATCTTTCATTGTTCTGCGATTCTCATCATTCCTCAGTAATGTCATACAGGTGTCTGATTGGTCCCATGTTGGTGATGAAAAACTGTTTATTCACACGAAGAGCAGAGTCCTGCATTGTCATGGAATTAGCCTGGGATTATAACATTTTCTGTTTAAAAATAGTCTGTTCTAAGTGGAATGGATGAAATAAAAATGGTAATAGGTATTCCTCTTTGGGCAGGTGTATATCATATTCAGTTAGAGTTAATCTTGTGGGACTCTTGGCAGAAAACGATAGAAAAACAGAAGTACACAATTAAAATCTATGCTTGATTATACCCCCAAATGTAATGACCCAAATATACATTAATGTGTAACATTCCTGTTCTTTCATTGTTCTGTAATTTGTAGAATTCCTCAATATTGTCATCAATACTGGAGGTGTCTGATTGGTCCCATGTTGGTGAGGAAAAATTGTTTATTTAAATGAAAAGCAGAATCGTGCACTGTCATGGGATTTGCCTTGGAGTACAGAAAGACATTGAGTGTCTAAATCCTGCAAAAAAAATCTGGAAATAGTGGTGTAATATTAAAGTAAAAGCATAGAATTACCAAGGCAATAATAATTGCATAAGCAAGCAAAATTAATAAAGGTAACGTGGTGATTCTTGAGGTAAGGCACCTTTCAAATGTAGAAAATTAGATCACTATCTAGTGTGTATACTATTTTAATATTAACGGTAATGTATTTTATGAGGTTTCTTACAAAGCAGGCAAGGCTGCTATATGGCCATTTTTTGTTTTTGTTTTTTCAGAGTGCATCTGAATATATTGAATGAAAACTGATGTTGCAGAGGCTCTGGTGTCATCTTGTGTCTTAGATTAGTAATAATATGATGTAGCTTTGTGAAGTGGAATTATGAATAAGCCAGCAGGGAAGAAGCATTGCCGAGTAGAAAATACAGAGCACTATAATGCATATGTTGTCCAAACTAATACTAGTCACATATTTCAGTGTTGTACTACTGATGAAGAAATTTACTCACGGTTTCATCATATTCAAAACTGAATATACTGAATAAACCTCTGTGAATAGTACTCATGGCCACTGTTATGACAATTAGCATATTAATGATCATGAAACTGACCTCACGGCCCATTGGTAGTCAGTGGTGTCACTCATTGTGCAAATGTACTGTTTATGAGAGTGGGGGAACCTGCTGTCAGCTGAGACTGAAGAAGTCACTTGGATGAGTGATGAAACGTTGCTCCCACTGAAAATGCAACATCCAGATGAACAGAATCAACTTTTTGGGATATTGAACCTTTAGCTGACCTTTAGCTGTGACAAAGGCAAATGAAATATTTACTACAGAAGGAAATGATCCCATTTTAAAGACCCATCAGGTCTGTGTGTCTTGTAGCATAACTCGCTGAATGCTTTGGCCATAGAAAAGGCTTTACATAGTTCCTAATGCATTGCTTAATTTCACTTTAAAAAACAAACAAACAAACAACAACAACAACAAAACAGTAATACACTATTTTTTTCAGCATCCCAGTTGGATCTGTATGTTTTGCATTTTAAGGCTTACTGAAAAGGAAGTTTGAATTCCATTCCACATATTCAAGATTAATTAAAGGTTAAACTTTTTGATTAAAGGTTTTAAATGGACACTTCAGCTTAAGGTCATGAAATGATGGCCAGACGGTCTCTAGATTTTCTGGTAGAGAGCAGAATTCATGGTTCCATGAAACATGGCAAATAGTCCAGGTTATGAAGCAGCAATGCATCATCTTTTCTCTTGTCAGTCCTCAGAATAATTTCAAAAGTCTTGGAGATCATCAAAATGTTCTTTAGTATGTGTGAGAATCTTTGTGTTCTTTTTGGTCAGCAGGGTTTTCTTCTTGGAACTCTCGCATGGATGCCATTTTTGCCCAGCCTGTTTTTATTGTTAAATTATGGACTCTGACCTTAACTGTGACAAGTGAGGCCTGCAG
Source organism: Pundamilia nyererei (assembly GCF_000239375.1). Lineage (NCBI taxonomy): Eukaryota > Metazoa > Chordata > Actinopteri > Cichliformes > Cichlidae > Pundamilia > Pundamilia nyererei. Next base: position 2,422,494 of record NW_005187481.1, on the reverse strand, counting down.
TTTTTTAGACATTTTTCTGGGTTCGTTTGTGACCACCTGAATGAGTCATTAATGTGTTATTAGATTAATCTGGGTTGCCTAGCCACTCCTAGGAAGGGTCGCCACTCTTTAAAGTTTTCTCCATTTGTGGATAATAGCTCTCACCGTGGCTCACTGGAGTACCAAGGCCTTAGCAATGGGTTTGTAGCTTTTTACAGACTCGCTTAGATCGTGGCATGATGTCTTTTCAGATCCTTTTGCCTACTTCACTTTGCCAGACATATTATGTTTAAGTGATTTCTTGATTCAACAGGTCTGGGAGTAGTCAGGTCTGGGTGTGTCTAATGAAAATGAACCAAGTTTTCCAAAAACATGTGGTTAATTACTGTTATTTCATGTTAATGGTAAATGGCCTGTATTTATATAGCGCTTTACTAGTCCCTAAGGACCCCAAAGCGCTTTACATATCCAGTCATCCACCCATTCACACACACACACACATTCACACACTGATGATGGCAAGCTACATTGTAGCCACAGCCGCCCTGGGGTGCACTGACAGAGGCGAGGCTGCCGGACACTGGCGCCACCGGGCCCTCTGACCACCACCAGTAGGCAATGGGTGAAGTGTCTTGCCCAAGGACACAACGACCGAGACTGTCCAAGCCGGGGCTCGAACCGGCAACCTTCCGATTACAAGGCGAACTCCCAACTCTTGAGCCATGATCGCCCAAACAAGGGGTGAATTACTTTTTGGATAACAAATGAAATGATCATGCATCATTTAAGAACTGCATTTTCTATTTACTCGGTTATCTTTGTTTAATAGTGAAATTTGTTTCAAACATTGAAGTGTGACAAATCTTAAAATGTGCAGTCTTTGATTTTCAGGTTTTGCGTAGCTACTGTCATTTTCTTATTAGCAGGTTATCATAAATACTGTTCACATAATAGCACATTTATTCATCCATAATTATTTTGAATGCATTCTTTGACTTGGCATAAGAATTTGCTGGCTGTATATGCCCTGAGAGCCAAACAGTTACAGTCTGAATTTGTGAGCTGTTAGAGCAAAAGTTCTAGGTGAGAATCTGTGACTTCCCTGCACACTGTAGGAGTTAGTTGAGCAGCCACCATGTAGATCTTGCAATGAACTGAGCAAAGCCTGCTTGGTTTTGTTCTGTCACAGTTGAAAAGAAAAGTACATAACACTAACATGTGCACTACAGACTTCATGGACATGCACCTGGCAGTAGACTATATTCTAGAGACACCAGCCTATGCTTTGCTAAATCGAATAGGAAATGTACTTGAAAAGATCAATAGCTGTAATGTATAAATGTATAATAAACTAGACTATAAGAGGCAGAATTATATGTGCTATATGAATGTTAAATTAATATGTGAAATGCTGTTGTTTAAGTGCAGGTTCGCAGTATTTTGCATGCCATATTTGATTTAAATAACAGTAAACATCTTGTAGCAGATGAAAGCTATGTAGCATTGCTTGTTTTGGCCAGCTCAAATGATGTATCATTGGATTCCACATTATATTAATACAGTAAATCTCTGTGTAGTTAATAAAAACAGAAGCACACATACATGTTTTTGCTTGCATATACCGCCCAAATACCACCCAAGCATAAGCAAGTATTTTTTGTAGATGTACTGGGCATAAATATGTTTTCTGGAAACAATAATGCCCATTATTGTATTTATATGTAGATTTATATTTGCAATATTTGCTTATCCAGGTTTACTGAAGCACTATATGGCATTTACTGGCTGTATGCCCATTTACAGACTTGTTTGATGGTGGCATCTGCTGTTATTCATACTGGTGCATAATGAATGTGTTGTTTATAAAATACCCCTTCATATGTCATGGCTATATGCTGGAACTATTATACATCTTAAGTTGTGAAAAAGAAAAAAAAAGTTTCTGTGATGTGACAGAAACTAGAAACCCAGAGTGTTCGATTTTTCATGAACTGACGTATAGAGGATTATCTACAGGCTCTTGATGAGATTATAATTCAACTTCTCCGCAGCAGTTCTCATTCCACATTACTCACTCTTATTTCATCCTGTTTTCAGCACTTGGGGACTTTAAACTAAATATCAACGATGAATTAGTAAAAAGCATACTTTCGTACATCAAGTGCAGATCTAAATGTCACATTTGGAGAGGCAGAGGCAATCGCTGCTTCTTTTTCTTGCAAACACGCACAATGGTCCATTCTAAGAGCAACCTGCATCAAAACCAAAGAAGAAACCAATGGTAGTTATCAAGAAGAAGCATGCTGACAATAGGCTCACCGTCTTTGTTGACCTAATAAGGGAAATCAAAAGCAAGGGCTGAAACAGACTGCTGAATCAATATAAAGCACTTACCCTGATTGGACACTACGACAGAGACATCGGTGTTAAAGCCAGTAAGGGGGGTTAGCTCACTTTTACTCCCTGCCTTTCTGTTGTCTCCTTTTCAAACAAAGAGTGATAACTCACATTGATGTAAACATCTATTATTAATACATCAACCACATATCATTGTTATGTTGCAGGATAGTTATTTTGTAATACAACACAGAGCACATATAAAGAAATGTTACGGTACAGTTTACACTATCACTCAGATCTTTCTCATATGAAATATCCATTTGTTAAATGCAACTTATCATCAGTAGGACAACAGCTTACTACAAGAAGGCAAGCTGCACAACAATAAGAAGGCAATCTTTGTATAGCATTATAAAATACAATCATACAATCATAACTTTTCAGCAGCCATAACACAATAAAACACATTACAAATTTTACATGAGGAGGAAATCATCAAGTATCCACCATTAAACTTCATAATCTATGTGATGCAGCTTGTAAGGTATATTTAAAAAGTGGGATTGTTGTTCATGAAAGAGTGAGGGACGGCTCTTATCATGGTTTGGAAACTGAAAGGTTATATTTATTATTAATCATATAGATATAGTAGTTTCTCATAGCCAGGTACAAGTCCGTCTCAGGTCCTTACATGTTATGGGAGTCTGAAAGACCAGTTGATTGATTTCTCCTGAGGCTTTGAACTGTGCCCTCAAACAGCTCCACACTTTTGGCGAGTGGGAGCTGCCCTTATAAAAGCTAATGTATGCATGGTACGACACTGGGCTCCAGTACAATCAACGAGCACTGTTAACGGATGCAGTTCATTTTGTCCAATAATGTTATTTAAGTCTATTACAGTAATTCCATTCCAATTAAGCCAGCTAAATTAACTTACTCTCCTGTCTCTTTAAACCACATATTGAACACACACATAATCATTTTGGTAAGAATTATTAAAAACGATTTGAAAAAGAACAAAACTGTACATAGTTTATGTTCATAAACTGCATCAGTAAACATGCTGATAACACTGCTAACACTTTAGCAATCTTACCGCTTAAAAATTTTCGGCAATTAATATCTGTGAAGCTATTTTTCTTTAATCTAATTTATTACACTTGCTTGGGAAGCAGGTGGGATAAAATTGTAGCTACAAAATTGTTGATATTAAAATGTTCATATTTTGTTTCATTGAAATTGTTTGTTTACATTTCAGCAGTCAGTTGAATCAAGTAATCACTTACAAGAACCTGTCTTTATTTGTATTTATTTTACCTATTTATTTTAGATTAAACAGAGCACTGTACTGGGGTACAGTTTGCTTAACTTTTTATAGATGCACATTTTACTGGACATAAGATTAAAAAAAACGGAGAATCCCTGCTACCTGTGTGCTGATGACATGTCTCAGTAACACAAGCTACGCTCATTCCACCTCTTTGAATAGCGCCTCTCTCTGCCAACCTATCTGATGACATCACTGGGTAATGCAATTCTCTCCTTTTTTTTGTTTGAGTGTAACAACTGAATTCTCATGTGATGCAATTCATAGCAATGACTTTTAAACTATTGAAAAATAAAATGATTACAAAATCCCCAAAATTATATCAGCTGTAAACTACTTCTGTAAGAAAAAGAACCAAAGCATTTAAAAATACTGTATTCTGGGTCTCAATGTAAGAATAACACACAAATATATTACTTGGAATGTGAGAGAAGCTGGAAAAATTGAGGCCCTTGACAGACCTTAGGGTACCGGTAAACTGAAATAGAAAGACGTTTTAATTTATCCAGTCACACACCACATAACTTGCAATATTTTAAAGTATCCAGTATCCAAACACTGCCTTAACCTCCTTATGAACTTAATCTACAGCTTTTTGCCCCTTTTCCTGTTTCAGTTTTTGTATTTATATGTACTTGATACCCAAGTGCATGACATTTGGGTCTAAGCTCTGAGATGTCAGACAAAATGTCACCCTTTAGGTGCTATAGGTAAAAATACACACTTACATTAACAATTTGACTTTTTTTTATCCCCTTCTCCAATAAACCTACTCCTTGTACAGTATATTTGGTGCAACACATATATAATGTAAGGCTTTAAGACAATTATTTGTTTTTACTCATAAAGGCAGGATGCCACAAAATGAACTGTTGCTGAGTATTAAATTTCATTCAGGGCATTATGGGAATCAGCAAAATGCACCTGACTTCCACTGTGGAACTGCACTGCAGAAACCACTTATGGTGACAGAAGGGTAATGATTTATGTTTTCTTTAGAGTCCTCAGAAAATAGACTGTAATGTAATTTATTTATGTGAATCACCCTTTCCTTACTGTGCTTCATTATTCTTGTAAAGGATTTGTTTCTCTTAGAGACAAAGTTCAGGTCAATATGCAAGAAGGATATAGGTAACAACCAGTAATACAACACAAACTATCAAACTCTAAGTAAATGTTTGCCAGATGGGCAATTAGGTATCATGAAACAAAAAAAAAAATGCATTATTTTATTAATGGCTTTACAACTTGGAAGGAATTTCAGAGAGCATTTTTTCGTGGATTATTTTATGCAGATGTTTTCATATTTTTTTTAGCTATGCAAATTATAAGTGGGGCAAATATGTTTTCCAGTCATATCATTATAGATGAAATAGATAAGATTTACCACCCGCTTACAGCCCTCTTTGGCTTTAACATAATTGTGCCTTCCTGCTGTATGATATAACTGTATGCAAGCTGACAAGCGTGACCACAGTATATTAATGCATTGAGCAAACTGGGTCACAGATTCATCCATAATCAAAATACACCTTGTACAAGGTTTTTTTAATATTACAAAAATGTCAGAGATGACCATGACCAGAGAATGAGAAAAAAGAAGAAAATGCAAATATAGTTAGACTGTCGGAAAACAATGTGGTCTAATGAAATTCCACTAAGCTGAGCTATGATAATAGGATTTGATTTAAGGTTACCATTGGTTTTGTATTAGTGACTTACTGAGGTAATTAGCTTATATTGTCCTTTTGTTAATATGTAGACACTGGTGTTAAATAATACTTATCAATTTACTAAATAAAGGCCACTGGAATTAATCATCCTGGTATTAATTATTGGAAAATAGCCAAGTAAACGATGAAAGAAAACCCATTCATTGTGCTTGAAAGCAGGATAGATGCAGTGATGGGACTGATTAATTTACTTCTTAAACTGTCAAAGCAGAGGACTCGGTGATGGGGAGAACCATTTCAAATATTCAAAGGGGTGAATGTTCTTGTGAAACATCTATTAATCATGGAGATTTTGGCCAGGCAGATGAATTGTGGTGTCGCTTTTCTATGCACGCTGCCACAGAATCATTAGCTACAACATTCGCTCAAGCCCGAACAGACACGGAGGCTAATCAGCAGCGGTAATGGACACACTTCATAATTGTCAGTCTTTTGGTAACGAGACCTAATCTGGGGAGACTGAGCGCATACTACGAAGGCAGCTTTGATCGTATGAGCTGAGAAAGCGATGTGCCTATATACTCATTATTTTACTTCAAGACTTGTGTCCAAAGAATACATCGGCTTTTCAGCATTTAATACCACAGTATTTTCAAACTACAAATGTCGTCCTATTCTTACAGTTACTGAAGCGAAGTGAGTTCTCTATAATTAAGGCAACTTTATAGGCACTGTTCCCAAGCGAGTGTATGTACGAGTACCTGTGTTAGATGTTTCATCTTTATTAGCCAGAGCATGGTAAGCCTGGCTCTTCATGCACTAATCCCCAGCTAAAGAAACAGCTTTCAAGGAATTAACATCAAAAGTAAAGCTTTGCGTGCCGGCGGGGGAGCTTTCAACAGAGCCTGCCTCAACTATCTCCTAAGTATTTTCAGAGCCTCAGGGATGAAGTGGAAGTTAAGTTTAACTTGCTCTGTGTTCTTCTGCAAGTCTTTGACCTTGTTCTCAGGTCTCTTAATAATCCCTGATACGTTTGAATCCGTACAGCATTTGCGGCGTTTCCATGAGGCACTGCCAGGGGGTGAGGAATTTTCCCTGCGGCTCATTGCCCATTCTTCTCTTTAACCACGATTCCTGTGATTAGCAGGTTAGGATACAAGTGCTTGAGGTTTCGTATCAGCACCTTACATACAGAACCACCAAGAGTGTTGAATACAGTGCACAGCAAATCTGCGAATTTCCAAATGTTGTACATGTTCATTATGATCAGCTCAGTAAGCTTACAAACAATTGCATAAATGTATTTATTTATTTTATATGACATTTATGACATTGCAGGAGCTCACAGCTGATTAAGTTGTTTTGTGGAATCATTTTCTATCCATTTAAATAACACTGCAAAACCCCACAACTCTCTCTCCTTCCTGTTCACTCCCATAAGATTTTGCAGATGAATTGAACTAGAAAGTGTTTGGGCGTTATATAATCTTTATTTTTAATCTCTATAAATTTGAGACAACAAAGCAACACGTCACAGTTCTGCCTTTTAAAGCTCTTTTCAAGAGATGATTCTTTGGCCAGTAATGATTGCTTTCACAATACTTCCTCTTACTTATGTTCCCATAACTCATTTACTCTTTCATAGACTGTGACAGCTTGGATTGAGCTAAGGGACAGCGATGACTGATTCATTGTGTCTTTCCAAAGTACAGTTGCAGAAAATGACATTGGCAGCTTTGCTTTGTAGCTTAAAGCAATAACAAACAGTATATCTCCTGTCTTGTGAAGTCCACAATGAAATCTCCATGGCGCAATAAATTGCTTGTCTACCTGATGTTAACATCCCATCAGGCAATCATCAGCAATCCACTTTCTCCATTTGGAATATGTTTATATGTCTTCCTTGAAAGACGTGCTGTGGGATTTATTTTGTTAGACACTTCACAGGCTGCGAGCCTCTGAAACGGGCTAAACTAGGGTTGCATCTTAATACCCGGGGTAGCGGTCATGTCCGGTTAGGGGCTCTGTTGGCTCTCAGGTGACTGTTTTCTCGCGGCTGCGTGCAGCGGGGCTAGGGGAGGGTCTGTGCTGACGGACGTGGGTTACTGACCTGGTAGCCTGGCTGCCCCTGGGTGGGTCCGGGATGGGCGTGAGGTTCTGGGGGCGCTCCGTCTCTGGGCTGGGGCCCGGGCCGGGCCTC
>NW_005187481.1:2411637-2413402 GCF_000239375.1 Pundamilia nyererei | reverse complement strand
AAGGTTAATCAAATGGACCATTACGGCAAGGCTGGGATGGTCAATTTGGTAAAGTAAATCCGTTGGGCATCTTTCTTTGCCTTTAGACAACAATTCTGATGGCAAAAGAGCCAAACGGGACAGGCAAAAAAAAAAAAAGGTTGCATCTTAATGCCTCCATTACACACTCATGACAAAATGAGGTAGATGGACTAGGACACCTTTTTTCCACCAAAGTACAATATAGTATAATAGTATAATAGCTACTATTGCACAGTTACATCTGTCTTTGGCCATATTTTTTTTCTGTTTTTGTAACTTTGTCTGTGTACACTATTCACACTGTCCACTTATATTGTGAATCACACTTTTTCAGCATTTGGCTGATTCTCAGCAGAGTGTGTAGCTCTGTACACGTGTGAATTCTTCCTGATACTTTGTCAACAGTCATATCATAAATATACATTAGTGGCCCAGTTTCACTGGCACATGCCCATACCAACCTGTTTTACGTCATCTGGTTTGTCTATGAAGATGTGATTGGTTAATTTGAATTTTTTCTCTATTTCTGGTCCTTTATTTACCGGTAAGCACAAATTGCTTTGAAGTGATGTATAACAGTAACACATGACTCTCACCAGGGTCATAGTAACACATGACCCTGGTGAGGGTCAGAAGCCTAAACGCGTTGGTCAGTTAATAAAGTTGTTCCTCTTTACTTTTAAGTGTTGCTGGAGTTCCTGGTTTGTTAGTTTCTTATCCTCTCCATGCACCTTGGAAGTAGGTGAAGGTGTGCCAGAAAGTTTTTGCTGCGATCATGCCTGTACCGTGCCATTGCCTCATCCATGTTTTACAGCCGTTACTTTCTATTTTGTATTTTTTTCTTCATAGTTCTTGATTATAATTTATCTTTGTTATCCCTTGGTTTAACCAGTCATTTGCACCTTGATTAGATGTGACGGGTTTTATTCAAAAAAAGTATTTAAAAAAAGATAATTCTGTCATCATCCACTTAAGTTGTTTTCTGCTGTTGGTGAGGTGGCCTTTGCATTTCTTTTTCTTTAAGAATGACCCATATTGTCGATTTAGCCACTCCTAAAGTTTTTGTTTTCATTTTCTCAGTCTTCACTCCTTTACTTAAAGTCTTAAAGTCTCTCTGAACCTGTGGATTTTCTACTGTAGATTATAACATCCACTGTAGATTTAAATCCACTGTATTTGTGTATTTGCACAACCAACAAAAAAAAAAAATGATGGCACTAATTAAACATTATCCAAAGACCTAAATTCGATTGAAATGGTTTTAACTATATTTAGGCTACAAGAACATGTTATGTGAAAAAAGCAATATTAACTAACATATATCCATTGACAAAATTCTTTTATATTATTTGGTATTGATGCTTTTTTTTCAGTTGCTTAAAGCAAACCACATACCTAAATGGTCAGACACCTGAAAGATCACAAAAAATCACAAGAACCAGCTCAACTAATTCTTGCATTTTGACCTGGAGTAAAAGCTTTCCTGAGAGCTTCTATTCAATGGATCTTGAGATGGAGATGTTAGAGCGCTCCACTCATCTACACCTGACTTGTTTTGGAATTCTTTCAATAAACTGAACTTGAGGTTAATTTTTCTTTTTATGACCTGGAGATTTGAAGTTTTTCAGAAGGGATAGTAAGGAGTTTTGACATCAAACTGCATTTATAAATCCTGTGCAGAACAGCATGTTTTTTGTGTGACCAAGATGCTGCAGCCACAGCCACACACACACATACACATATA
>NW_005187481.1:2407607-2410796 GCF_000239375.1 Pundamilia nyererei | reverse complement strand
TTTTTTTTTAAACATATTCAAATAATTTTGTTGCTTAGAGCTAAGCAAGCCTTAAACCAAACCTTAAACCAAAATAATATTAAATGAAAAGGAGTATTTCCACCAGCCCCAAAAATAGAATATACATGTGTTGACACGGCTTCTTAATACTCATTGTTTTTAAAATACCTGTAGTAGTTGAGTTAAAAATCAAGGCCAAGTTCAAAGATGGGTGTGGTCCACCATACTGTATATCTACTGACTACTTTTGTAATATTATAACAGCCATGAAGGACTCATGGACCTGAACCTCAGCATGTTTACAAGCATTGAGACTGCTGTAATCTCATTATAAAATTGTCTTTAGCATTTATCATTCCACTGCAAACCACAATGCATAGTGATAGTAAGAGCTAGCAGCAATCAGCAATAAACTTAGGATTTATGATTTTAAGTAATAATGATCTTATTGTTGAAAAACATAACAAAAAAGAACAGTACCTACTTTTTATACATGCTACTCTAGTTATAATCACTAGTGATCAAATGGATACTTGTCTTGATAAATAATTAGATTAGATAGAGTTCTGTACTCTACTTTTCTATTGCTCTTATCAACAAACCAGGGATGTTTTGGCAATTATAATATCAGGGTTGGCGGAAGGAGAACCCAAATGCTGGATTTTTAGAATGGAGAAAGTGAGTTTATTTACACAGAAAAAAAACACTCCACAGTGTGTGCTTTCCCAATTCCCCGTGCCGTGAATCCTCTCCATGATGCGTGGTTGTGCTTCGTCCTCCTCGCTGCCTGTGTTCAACTGTGTACTGCTCCCTCCACACGTTTTCATAATCACCCTGGAAACAAGAGATGCCACAATGAGTACTGCCCCATCCACTGGCCGACTAAACACGTTAACCATTCCAACAAGAAAGTATGGAAAACACGAGCTCCGCACTAACTGTATTTCTAGTTTAACGATCCCGCGCCAACTGCTGCTCCACTGCTCTCTTAAGTAGAGCCCCTTGATTAGGCAGATCAGCAACAGGTGAGTAATTATCACAGGTGTGGCTGGCTCCAAGGCATGGACTCTCCAGACCTGGTGGGGCAGCAAAACTGACACAACAACACACAGGGAAACGAGGAACGAGGAGCAGATCACACCACAACCATAAATGATTAAGAAAGACAAATAAAACTCATAATATTCATTAAACTCAAAAAATAACACATGATCCCTGGGTCACAGACCCAGGCCCATGACATATAATGCATCTTTTTGCCAAAGATGTGTCCCAGCAAAGTCCCTAACTCAATATACACTTGGACCAAAGCCCGATAATCCTTAACAGATGCTTGTGTGGAGTCGTATCCCATTATTTACAGGGGTCTTTAGGCTTTATAAACCCAATCTGGGCCAAACACCATACTGTCTGATTGACAGGCATATTGCTGTGATCATGATCTGGTCTTTGTTATTATCTTGAGACACAGAAATACCCCTTTTTATGCTGTGGTTTGCATTAACAAGACTTGTGGTGGGATAGGTGTAGATGGTGGTTGTGTAGCAGTAAAGTAGATGGTAGTAGGGATTAACAAAAAAAAAAATACATCCCATCCCATCAGAGGGCATTTTCCCCTCATCCAATGAGAAGTACAAGATGGGTTCACAATTTATTTTGCCACATTACATTTAATAAACTGAAGTTGGCAGCTGTTGGATAGTTGAGACTGGCATACCATTTAAATACTACTACTACTAATAATAATATGTTTTATTGAATGTTAAATACTTTCTTTCAGTACTACTAACAAGCCAAGCAAATACTTGTGTTTTTAGAAGTATCTTCCCAGCACAAACATCTTGGATTAGACTTTGGTGATTTGATGTAGGTCATTAATGGATAATACTTCGAAACTGAAACATCTTGCAAATAGCACACCTAAAGCATCCAAATACAACTCATATAGTTGGTAGTATAACACAAAATGGATCAATATATAAGAACACAATATGCTTAATAACTAACTATAAATATACTAAATATATACATTTGTGTAAAGCACATGCATATGTGTGTTAGTGTCACTCAGGCTCCTTCAGGTTGTGTCCTCTGGCACTTTTCACTCGCTCGTATATGAGACATTTCTGGTTAATTTTCCTTTTTATTCTTAATATATTCAGTATAATACTGTATATAGTCAGATGAAAAAAAAAATAAAACCTTGGTTGTTTCTAAACACTTAACAGAATGATATGGACATGTAGCAATGATAGATGCATATATATTTATTCTTCTTCTTTACAAGCTACATAGTCTACTCTGTAAACCTTGGGTTTTGTGTTTACGTGTAATACCGTAATGTTGATATAGCAGGGGATAATCACCAAAAAACATAGGTATTTTGGTATCTGGTCAAAATGACATACAATGAAAGTGACATGCAACAGAAAGTGTAGAATCTGCAGGGGGATGATGAATTCATCATAATTTATATGAAAATGAAAAGATCACAATTTGTAATAAGCCTTTTTTTTAAAATATAGACGTTAACAACTTCTGTTTGTGTATTGCATTTTAATGACTCTGAAAAAGCATGTCTGGCCATCAATTTGTGACCTGAAGCTCAAGCACACTTAGGGTATGCAACAGGACAATCATCTGAATGCACAAAGTCTACCTCTCATCTACAACAAAATACATACTCAAAGTCTAGACTTAAATCAGATTGAGATGCCCTGTTGTGACCTTAAAAAGGCTGCTCATATTCCAAAAGACTCACTGCCTAGACACCCTATACTAAAAGAAAACATTGCATCATATCGACATTGTAAACTGATCCATGTTTCCTTCTTCAGCATGCGCACAACTACGTGAAAAAAGGTGCCTTTTCCATCTAATGTAAACTGAAAGTTCCTGCTGCTGCAGCTTCTCATTAAGAACTAGATTTACTAAGTGGGAAAAATCAGCGTGGGGACAGTCGAAATGAAGCACTGAAGGAAGTTGAAAGTTCAAAGGTAATATACTAAGGATACACTAGTTAATGAACACAAACACAATTAGTTCATTTCTACAATGACCACCGCGATCCACAGCAGTGCAAATTAGCTGGTTGCAAGTTAACAGACCTGCAGTAGCGGTTTTTGATACGGGCGACATGGGCGGTTGCCCGGGGCGGCATCGTGGTGGGGGGCAGCATCACGGGCATCG
>NW_005187481.1:2382375-2383836 GCF_000239375.1 Pundamilia nyererei | reverse complement strand
CTTCCATCACTTACCGTCTGTCAGGAGACAGTGATTAAGTGATTAAGTAATGTATAATCCTTAATATGTTTTATATCTGTGTGTGTGGGGGTGGGGGCACGCGCCAGAGGGAGTGTTCGCTCGGGGCGCCAAACAGGCTAGGACCGCCACTGCAGACCTGAATAGGGAGCTACGCGCAGCTTGTTACTAGCAATGTGACAAACATAATACAGAGTAATCACAGGTCTACACCACAACATGACACGCAGTCCAAGGAGAGACAACAGAAAAAGGATCTATATGCTTCAAATTCTGTGCTAGAAAGTGAGGGGTGAGCTGTTTTCTGCATGAATCGTGAGCTTAGATGAAGCACAAAATTTATCCAGAGGAAAGCTGCTTCATTTCAAACCGTATAAGGCTGAAATTTGCTTCTAACAGATGATCTGTTGGATGTGTAGATGAACACGGAATATTATTAACGCCAGGTCTGATGTTGAATAAAGTTGGTAGTGCTGTGACACATGTGCAGATACCCACTTAACATAATTTTTCCTGCATGTGGTGTGATTCTCCACACATTTATTAAAGTCAAAGGGAAGAAAAAATTGATAAACAGCCAGCTGCAGGCAACAAACAGGACATCAGTAAAACTACTTATGTTTCTGTAAAATCTGAAATTACATCCAGCAACACCTGAATAGCAATATTGCCAGATTTGGACTTTAATCTGACACTCTTCAGATCTATCCGTGCACAATAATAGCTGTATTTCAACATATTATGTTCAATATGTGAGAAAAAAATAATGTAAGTTGATTTGTGATGTTGGGAAGCTTTGTGTGTGTTTTTCTGTGAAAAACACGTACACACTGAGGATTTGGTGCACTCTGCATTTTTGACTGCAGGACTCATCTATGCAAAAACAAGACTAATATTCTGAACAGCTACAACTTGCTCCATTCACCTCCAATGCTCTATGTTTAATTCTGTCATATTAAATTAACATTCGACATTCAGGACTCAGTAACAACCCAGAGGATGAACCCAAAGCTCTGGCACTGCTCTCAAAGCAGTACCAGAGCATCCATTTATTTTCACTTAAACAAGCAGCTGTTTTTTTATGTGCATTAAAGCTATATAAAAAGTTAACAGTGCAAATGTAAATTTCTTGCTGAAGGTTTAACCAAAAAACATTTCCAGTAGAAATGGGCTAACATATCCTGAGCATAACCATGTATAATATCCACTGAAGTTAAAAAGAGGTGCTTTGCAACATTAAACTGCAGTGTGCCAAATAAAAAAAAAAGTCCAATACATATTTTTCGGACCATAAGGTGCACGAGATTACAAGGCACATTAAGCGAAACAAAGCAGTCAGATAAATCAAACTTTATTCAACTCATTCTTCTTGCTTCCTCCACTTCTGTACCATTGATTCATTAATGCTGTATTCTATCACAGCTGTTCTATTCCCATGTTGTT
>NW_005187481.1:2370592-2379987 GCF_000239375.1 Pundamilia nyererei | reverse complement strand
TGTACATTAATATGAATAGACATCTGACTATTTTACAGGATAGACAATATAAACATATTTAAAATTAAAGGAATTGAAATGTACATTGTGCAGCTTGTGTTGCAAACTCATTTATAAACCTTGAGAATTTATAAAAAATGAAACACTTTAATAATTCTAAACCTTAGCATCTTCACAGATGACATTATGCTGCACCAGTGAATTCATCCATACTAAACTTTGTAACAAAAAATGAATGAATAAGTACTTTGTAATGATGGCAACCTCTGGAACTTAGTAGTTTGTGCTACACAACAATGAAATGGTAATGAGACTATAAAATATAAATAATACATATTACAAACAAATCTACACAACAACAAAATATACAATGAATGTTTACTGAAAATAAACCAGGGAAATTCTTCCAGAAAGGTAAACAATGTAATGTAAAGCCAAGATGACAAAATTCTGCCTTAAATAAAAGTGTCCAGTATTTAGTGTATTTACGATTGTGTTTTGTATTCCACATCTCTTGATATTTTACTTTGAGATAGAGAGAGTTTCTATTCTAATTTAAACATATTTTCACTGCTGTGTTCACACAGTGTTCTCTAAAATACTTTCTCCTTTTCAGTGTTAAACCATTTGAGAATTGATGACCTGAATTTAGCTTAACAGGGACTGCATGTAGCGCTGTAAGAAAAAAGAGATGAAGGTCATTCTTTGTTTTGTTTTCTTTCATTTATCGTTGATCAATGAAATTGCTGGAGATATGTTTACATAAGTCTAAGCTTCTACCCTTTAAGTGGACTTTTATAAGTTACTTACAAGAGCTGTCTCATTGTGTCTGCAGAATGATTTTAGTAACCACAGCCACCAACAGAGAAGATTTAGTTGGAGCTTCCACTCTACACTGGCCATGTTATGACTCGGTGATGTAGTTGAGAAGACAGTGCATTCTCATGGACAAAGCTGAGAACAAACAGGATAGCAAAAGGGACTATCCGTGTTGCATATATCTGAGATGCCCACGTCCCTCTCCGTACGGTAGGATGAAGCAGGCCTGAAGGGGGGTGATTTATTGAGTGTGTGCAGGGGCCTGACAGGTATGGCTCTCATTAGACAGACAGAGTTTTAATTAGTGGGAACACAGCAGTGATGCAGGTATTTACATTTGTGTAGAAAACTATGCCAAGAGCACAGGGGCTCACACAGCTCTCTCAAATATAGAACAGCATGAGTGAGATGCTCTTATAACCTCAGAGGGCTTAAACTGAGCAATATTAGTAAGTGTAAAAAAAGAAAAGAAAATAATAATGGAAAAGTAAGACAAAAAAAAAAAAGAACAGCCAGATTGGGAAATAAGAAGACAAGTTCGGTCTTGCTGATTGCTTGTGATAGCAAGCAATCAACAAGATATCAATTCTGCTCTTACAGTACACGCACAGGGAAAAATTGCTCTCACCATTCTTCCTGTGTGTTTAGAGTCTGTCTCCCGTAGAGGTGGTCGCCAACTGTCTCTTTTGATCAAAATCAGAATTTAGCCTTGCTTTACATAAATATTTTTCTGGAAGAAAATGTAGCAACTGTGCCATCCAAACTGGGTACACAGCTCCATACAAGCAAGGAAATATTGATCCCTATTACACAAAGCACATTTAAAGTTATCTAATTAATGTTCCCCAGCGTCAGTATAGTCCCATCTTGCAGTACATTACCAAATCAACCAAAACCCTGTTCTAAAAAAGAATGTTTCGCTTCACCATTGTCATAAACTGTGATCATAAAGTTTAACTGTGTCTCCATTTCTCACTTGTACTGTGAGCCATGCTCTGGTGAGGATGTGGATGTGTGTATTCAGTATAAGCTGCAATGAGCTGTATAGCAAACCTCCAGGCTCAGAGCTAGTTCTAAACTCCCAGAGGATAGTTATGCGCACGGCAGAACCAAAGAATATACAGATTATATCTATTTTTGTTTTCTTTTTGACTCTGCTTTTATTTGTCAGCATCGACAAACATTTCACTAGAAACATTTTTAAAAGCTTCATTATTCTCATTTGTGAGATTCTAATATATCCTTTCTAATTTCTCCATATTTTGAAATGCATGCATGTATTTCTGGAGATAAGCAGACAAGCTATCCTGGCGCATTATTTTATTAAATGTGTTTTGCCTTGTTGTTTTGCTTTTTCCATGCTATAGTCTGTGTCCAATTAACCAGAGTGTACAGTGGAGTAAATACTTGCATCTGCCACTTTACACTGCCACATCTCTAACACACCAAGAAGGAAATAAACTGGATCCTAGTGTTTGAAGAGGAATGTAGTGCCTGGGTGCTATATTTGATGGGAGCAAAAGACAAAAAAGTACAAAAAAAATGCCCTTGCAGACCACAGATTGTAAATTTTAGGATTGAAAATGGTCTTCATCGGCTATTTATACCCAAAGCCCCTGTAATGTAAATAACTTTTGCTTAAGAAAGTTGGATGATTATGTCTGCCTGCTTTCTCACTATCATCATATCTGTGCACCATTAGCCCATGCCTCATTGGATACTGTCACTCTGAGGCTTTAAAATGACTTGTCGTGTTTGATTTTAAGATTAATGACTGACTGGCGCTGGAAGCTGAATTATATTGATCTCTGGTTAGATGCCATACCTAGTATCCATGGCAGCAGACCTGAATACTGTGAAGTTGCATATCAATCTGAAAGGTCAGAAACTGCATTTGTCATCAGTAGTCACTTCAGAATTCTACATAGTGCTTGAAAAAAAAAAATACCAAGACCAAGTCTTAATTTCATATTTAAAAAAAACCCCAAAACATATTAAAAGCTTGCATTCTATCTCATTGATGCTAAATATCAAAAGATCTGCTTGTCAAACAATACCTCTTTTTTATTTAGAGAGCACTGTGATTCAGAACGCATCTATCAGCTCTGTGTGTGTTGGGTGGATTTGTCTGTATCATGTAAGATTAAAAAGCAAGATTAGAAAAACAGTCACCAAATGAACATCATTTATCATGTATTTCTGATGACAATGAAGCGTCAAAAACTGTCTCTGAAGATCAGTGATATAAATGCCCATCAATCATAACAAAAAAGGAAAAAGACTTGGATATAATAAGGCATACTGTAATGAGAAATGAAAGCAGGTCAGGCCTTTGGCTGACTGTTAGTGAGCCTTTATGGTCAGCATTAGCTGCAGTGCTGGAACAGCTCCTAAAGGCCATTAGTGCTTAATAATGACTACGTTATTACTTGTGTACTGTATTATTCATGACTTCCTCATTAGACGAGCAATTCTTAACCGAGAAGATCACATTTTTGTCCACGTTTGCTTAATTGTGAGTATGCTATGCTATGCTATGAAGAAGAATTGGATACAGCTGGTAGAACAACTGTTTACCCTAAATGG
Organism: Pundamilia nyererei; assembly: GCF_000239375.1. Classification (NCBI taxonomy): domain Eukaryota; kingdom Metazoa; phylum Chordata; class Actinopteri; order Cichliformes; family Cichlidae; genus Pundamilia; species Pundamilia nyererei. The sequence continues at coordinate 2,376,582 of NW_005187481.1, read as the reverse complement.
TATGTTTCCTATGTGGGCTAACTATAGCCCATGAGAATATGAAAGTATGAGATCTTACACTGGAGTTTTTCAGAAACAATCTCTGCAGTGGAGAGAAAGAAAAAAAAGTGTGTCTACAAATATGCCCAAAGCTTATACCTTAATTTTGGAGAGAAGCATTGGCGATCATAATGTGGTCTTAGACCTTACACTTAAAAAAAAATACATTGCTATGTTAATATAGTGTTTTTCTGTATCTGACAGGTTAATCAGATCATTAAAAGACTTGTATTATAGTTGTCTATTATACTATATACATTATGCTGTGTACTACTTAAGGTATCCTTTCAAGAAATAGTAAGAATTATATAATTATTGTATTGCCTGGTCACATCGATACTATGTACTCCAGTATTTGACAGATTAAATCTTCATCTCAGAACAACAATAAGCCGTAGTAATTATTAAGTAGTACATGATATAGTAAGTAAAATGCTACATGTGTCTAATAAGTCTAAGGAATTTTGGGGAGGCTTCTATAAGTTATGATAGTATGCATGCTACTATATATAATTCATTAAAAATAAATTTATTAGAGAAAGATAATTATCTTGTTCAGGTGAATACTCATAACATAATATGAATTTGATAATAATAGAGAATAATAGAAATTTTCCTGCATTTATGAAATTGCAACTTTTCATACAGTTTAATTTAAGGAACTTTAGATGTATCACACTTCCATTTATCTTCTATGTTTTTATATGTGCTGCATAGTGCACATTAGTGTGTAAATAAGAAACTGTACATTTTACATTTTTGATCACTGGAAATACTTCTTAGAACCCAATCTATCGCTAAAGTCTCCTCCTTTGATATATCTACATGATGTTTAAGCGGTAGTTACTACTACTTTAAATATTATTATGAAAACAAATTTGCACAGCTGGCCACCAATTTGACTCCATGTTCAGCAGTTATATTTACTTCAGTGACCACAGTGAAGACTAAAAACTGAGCTAAAAGAGAATGTTTTCTTTTTTTTAATTTACATTTGCCAGGTGGCTAGAAACACAAGATTCAAATTAATTATCGTTTTGCTCTGTAACTGCAGGATGTGAAAATAAGCAACTGTTTTCTAACAAGTTGCCATAGCAACTTGAAAGGTGATGAATGCGTCGTTCACAAATTGCTTCTGCTGCCCTGAAGCATTTAAAGGCATGCAATATGCCCAAATGTTTTTGTTTTTTTTAAATATACTGAATAGGGGCAAGTCAACAGTGCAGTGATATGTTTATTGAAACTAAGTCATTAGCAGAACTAAAAAAAAGGCTCAAAATGGGGAAAGAATAGTTAACCTAAGAAGAAGAAGCAGTAGTTTTGATCTACAGATATTACAGGGCTATGAGCAATGAGGTCATGTTTTGTTCCTCCTTCTTTAGCAAAGGTGTCTTAGAAACAGAAATTGTGTAGGAAATAGTTGTTTCTAGATATACTGCCTAGGCTCTCTTGTATGAGTACAAAGACACGGGCAAGGTTAAGAACTGGAAATGCAGGGGTCAGCTTCGGAAGCCGAGAGCATCGGAAGACAGACACATCAAGCTGACTTTCCTTTGAATTTGGAAGATTTCCAGCAGTGCCGTCACCTTAGAACTGGCAGAAATCAGTGGGATGCCAGTACGCCCTACAGTCTACAACCAGGAGAACCCTTGTCAGAAGTGCCTCTATGGAACACTTGCAGCCAAAAAGCCATTCATCCAGTGTGAAAGAAAGGCAAACAGCTCACCTATGCACAAAAACAGAAGAGCAGTGTGCAGATAAATGAGAGCAGGTGTTGAATTAAAACTTGAAACATTTAACTCTAACAGAAGATGGGTTGTCTGCCAAAGTCGTAGGGAACCATAATGAGTATCCGTATGCCACAGTAAAGCTTGGTGGACATATAATGGGATTGTACACCACTTATTTTTTATACATTGTGAGCTTTTCATGTGCAACTGTTTACACTGCTGAGTCGGGAGGTGTTCATGTAGCATTTTGTCAGAGAAAAGTGCGGTCCTCGTGTGGATAGCTTGGTACGCATTTATAAGTAAGTATCGTAATGCAAACCTATTTTGTTTATTGTGAAATCTTGGTGAGGGTGAGGGTAGGGACGTAGATCGACCGGTAAATTGAGAGCTTCGCTTTTACACTCAGCTCCCTCTTCACCACGACGGACCGGTGCAGCGTCTGCATTACTGCAGCTGCAGCCCCAATCCGTCTGTCGATCTCCGGCTCCCTTCTCCCATCACTCGCGAACAAGACCCCGAGATACTTGAACTCCTCCACTTGGGGCAGGAACTCATCCCCGACCCGGAGTGGGCACTCCACCCTTTTCCGGCTGAGAACCATGGCCTCAGATTTGGAGGTGCTGATCCTCATTCCCGCTGCTTCACACTCGGCTGCAAACCGTTCCAGTGCGAGCTGGAGGCCCTCACCCGATGAAGCCAACAGAACCACATCATCCGCAAAAATCAGAGATGAGATTCTGAGGCCACCAAAGCGAAAGCCCTCCGCCACTTGGCTGTGCCTAGGGAGCTGGAGATCGACAGACGGATTGGGACTGCAGCTGCAGTAATGCAGACGCTGCACCGGTCCGTCGTGGTGAAGAGGGAGCTGAGTGTAAAAGCGAAGCTCTCAATTTACCGGTCGATCTACGTCCCTACCCTCACCTATGGCCACGAGCTGTGGGTAGTGACCGAAAGAACGAGATTGCGGATACAAGCGGCAGAAATGAGCTTCCTCCGAAGGGTGGCTGACCTCTCCCTTAGAGATAGGGTGAGAAGTTCGGCCATCCGGGAGGGGCTCAGAGTAGAGCAGCTGCTGCTCCACATCGAAAGGAGCCAGCTGAGGTGGTTCGGGCATCTGACAAGGATGCCCCCTGGGCGCCTCCTGGGTGAGGTGTTCCAGGCATGTCCCACCGGGAGGAGGCCTCGGGGCAGACCCAGGACATGCTGGAGAGATTATATCTCTCGGCTGGCCTGGGAACGCCTTGGTATTCCTCCGGATAAGCTGGAGGAGGTGGGTGGGGAGAGGGAGGTCTGGGCCTCTTTGCTTAGGCTGCTACCCCCGCGACCCGGCCTCGGATAAAGCGGATGAAGATGGATGGATGGATGAAATCTTGGTGCAGCTGATTTAATATAGAGAGAATTCTCTTGGTGCATTGCTGAGTCCAGAACATCAGCCAAGCCACAGAAGCATAGTAGGGAACAGTGTGTAATATCCTGTCTACTACTGAAAGGATGGCTAGCTGATGATGCTTGTGAACCAAGGAGCAAACATTTAAGAATAAAATACATTGTAAGGGGGGGTGGGGGGGATGAAGATTCCATGTTCTTAGCCAAAAAAAACCACTAGCTTCAATGCCTTCAAGTGATTAATGTAGTTTACATAAAAATAGTCAAGCAACAGACAGATATACAGAGCGAATTCCTGTCTACACTGGATAGTACCATCTTGAAAATATAGCATTTGGTTGATTGCTGTTAAATTCTTTATGCACAATCATAACCCCCAAACATGTTTAGAAAACCATAAAAGAACAGTCTTCAGTGACAAGAAGGAGGCGGCTGCAATACATGGTTTAGTCCCCATGACTGACTTCCACTTCAAAAATATTAAGTCAGTCTGTGATTATTTGAAGAGACACAAAATGTTTTGAACACCACAGCACATAATGTTTTTTGTATTCACTATCCACAATTGGAATTGGAGTTTGGAAAAACTGCTGTAATTTTTCATCTCGCAAAAGGTTAAGTTATAAAAAGAGGCCATAACAAGAAGAAGATAATGCATTAATGTGTACAAAGTATCATATTCAGCAATATGTGGTTAACGAGACAATTTAGCCTGGCAGACTTTAAAGCTCAGGTAAAGTAGTCAGCACTGATTTTTTTTGGTGCATGCTTTTTCTGGATTTGTGCCTACTAAGCTTTAACACAACTACATCATGTTTAGCAATTTTTTGAAATGGCAGTCAAGAATATGGATTTTTCTCAAAAGCATGTTCTGAAGTGTTTTTACGCTGCTTGATTGGTATACTGATTGCTTCTACTGTGCTAAAAATTACACCGCTTACACCAGCTACAATATTTGAAGTTGATTACAGTTTGGTTTGTTTGCTTCTGTTTTCTGTGCTCTAAAGGCATACTTGTGTAGCAATTTTACAACACCACAATGGTTTTCCTACAGTACAAAAACATGATGCTGTTGAATTCTCTATGCTATGATACTGCTTTCTCAGTAGTACTTACATTACTTACATTTGGTGTATGGATGTTTAAAGAGATTGTACTTGTAAGTTTAGAGTGCTTTAACAAGATAAACACTCTATAAGAATTATAGAGAGTCCTCAAGTGGAGGTTTTGGCTGAATGATTTATGCTAAAGAATAACTAGAAATGCTTATTATGCACCATGGCTGAGCTGCTGTAAAATATTTCTAGAGTATGTTTGTTTGTTTTTTAAACAATGTCAGATATAGACATTCATGCCATGTAGCTATGATTTGGTGCTATACAAATAAAACTGAACTGAAATTGGATTGAATTGAATTAAGGCAGTAGAAAAAGCATATTTTTATGAGAGATCACTCGCCTCCAATTATTACCCTGCCGAGTGTCGAAGAGAACAAAAAACAAATTTAAAAAAAAAACAAGCAACTAAACAAAAACTATTCTGGAATAGAATGAATAACACACATCACTGACAAATTAATAAAGTATATCAAAATGAAAAAAATAATTGTAAAGCCAGGTTGTACTGACAAAAATGATACTTAACAAAGGTAAACAGTTTTTAAAGGTGAAATATGAAGGTAAAATCTGATAGGTTCGTAGCATAAACCTATTCGCTGGAATGTTCAAGACAATTCTACTACACAGCAAAAGCAAGACTCAAGTAGGCAAAGTACTTTGTGTTACTCATGCATGAGGGAGACCCAACTGGAGCCAAGTGTCGTTCTGCCCACTTGACCTCCGTCAGACTCTCAGCCAGGTTCCCTGTAGCGCTCCTTTTATTGTGGTTACATGAATATGCATAGGTTCAATAACATATGACGTCTTACATAGGTATACATATGAACCAAGAGTACCTTGTCTGTGTGTTGTGTAGGTATGTGTGTGTGTGTGTAGATGTGTGTGTGTGTGTGTGTGTGTGTGTTCAAGATGTGAACCTGTGAAGACTGCCCAAAGCTGGTGCCAGGAGTCTAGCGGTCCATCTAAACAAAGGGCTCTTAAACTCAAACAGATATACGTGTGTTTGCTATACCATATATCAGCAAGAGAAGATACAACCTCTCCTAGGAGGTGTGTGATCTATGCCAGAACACTCTGAAGAGGAGTGAACGCACTCCCCCCTTCATGCTACACAGAGTTGTTACAGACCTCCTAGGATGAGACATTCTTTCAATATGCAATCAAATACATAACTTCTAAGAATATATAAATATATATTTCTAAATGACAATCCAACAATATAAACCTGACAAAATCAATGTCAATGGTAGTCAAAAAACGCCAATTACACTGTTGACCCCAGAGGGTTAATTTTATCAGTAGGTACATGGCAGGTATCTTGGTAAATGGACAGTCTTAGATAGTAACAGACAACAATTTTCTCAAGTGAAAGCCCAGTAAACTGTTCTGTCAGATTGAAGGATATAACAAACTAGCATTGGCCATTTAATGCTAGTAGGATTAATGCTGACATCTCAAATGCCAAAGGATGACATCAGTTATAGCCCATGTTGTCTTACAAACTGACGCTACATTGAAAAAAGTGTGAAGGACCTGACCAATTACCAAGGAACTGCACAAGGGCAGGGATAGCTCAGTAGGTACAGTGGTTGCCCCATGATCGGAAGGTCGGGGGTTCGACTCCACTGAACGGGTACCCCTGAGCAAGGTTCCGTCCCTACACACTGCTCCCCAGGCGCTGCATTGGTGGCTGCCCACTGCTTCACTGGGTGAATGC
>NW_005187481.1:2342865-2368499 GCF_000239375.1 Pundamilia nyererei | reverse complement strand
AACAACAGCTGATCAAACGTGCTGCTGTTGTTTAACGCGACATCCGGTGGTTTCCTCTTTCTGGCGCAAAGTGGACGATAAATAAACAAGAGGGAAAAGCCGATCAGCTGATCATTGATCAGTTTCATGATCAAAGTAGCAACAGGAGAGGGAGGGGAGAGAATGAGAGAAGAAGAGGCAGCTGTGAAGCAAAGACAGAATAACTCCAGCTTTGTGTCTTTTTCATTGTAGCTGAGGTCCGGGACAAACTGTGTTCCTTTTCACCTCAATACGAAACGCGTAATAATTTCTCTGCATACGAGACGATTCCGTTTTTTAGGGAACGATTGGCAACTCTAATAATTAACCTATGAACAAAATAAAGTTCAACATCAGTAACATAGCACCCACCCAGCTGTATAGAAACCCCGTCATGCTAGCTAGCACGCACAACGAAAATAAACTCCACCTAAACTTGGTTCATATCTGACCCAGATAGACTGCAGGTCATAACTTCTTACCTGAAGTTCAGTTCACCTGACACTCGGCCGCTTCGGGTCTCTCCTCTTGCCTCCCCTCTTGCCTCCCCTTTCTCTCATCCACCTGCTGGCTTCCACCACTTGCTAATGTTACTGAATCTGTGGAAGCTCTGCGATAGCCACTGCAAGAAGTAACGAATAACGAGCCTATCTAAATCCCAGTAACGAGTAACGCGTTCCTGGTTTTGGCATAATAACTAGTTACCGTGCTCGTTACCACAATAATAACGTAGTTACTGTAACTGTTAGTCCCAACATTGGTTACAGCACCCGCTGCTTGTTGAGAGTAAAAGCAATACGCGCTTTCACGTCTTTTTTCACGACCCCCCTCGCTAAGGGGTCTGAAAACTCGCTAAATATAGCGACAAAGTCGCTAAGTTGGCAACACTGGGGTGAATGGGTTAATTGCAGAGGAGTAATTTTCCTACGGGGACTAACACATACACATTATTATTATTAAACTTCAGTATCTTATCAAATGTGAAAACACAAAGTATGACCCTGGTGTGCATCAAGCTAACTTTACTTTTTAGATATAAGGAAGTCCGTTTTGTTAGTTAGAAGAAGGACGTGGCACTGGATGACCAGAGGTCTTTTACACTGTATTACAACAGAATTCACCTATTCATGTGTTCGTATAGTACAGTATAGTTATATGAACAGTTATATGAACAGTGAAAGAAAAAGGGCTGAGAGAAGAAAATGAGTTTATGTAGGCTTAATTTACATGTTATAGAATTACTAATGTGCACTAGAAATAAAATCTGGCTTGTTAAAGCCAAACTGAAAAAAGGCTTGTTGGCGAAGAAATGCTGAAGCTGAAAATAAGATGCAGTACTACTAAAAAAAAGGTTGGGGTGGGCGGTTGTATCTAGGGTATAATCTGCTTTTTACAGGAATCCTACAGATTGTATACTTAAGTGAAAAAGTAACAGTGGTGTCCAAATGCTCATATATTTCACAAGAGCTAGGTAAAAACAAAAATGTGATAAGACATTGCTCCCTAGATGTAATACACATCTTTAAGGAGTAGTTTATTTTGAAAAGGGAGAACAGCATGACAGACAGCGAGCGTCAAACCAGTAGAGATATGAATCACCACCTCTGGTTAGAACTGTCCGAATAAAATTAGGGAGAAAATATGATGCAGAGATCTGTGAGTTGGACCTTTTGCCTTGAGTAAACGTGACAAGCTTTGTATCCAGGCAACTATATGGGTGCATAATTATGGGATCACACGGTTTCACATGATTTTTGCCAAATCTGTCAGGAGAATTGTAATTCAGATGTAACTATTTGGTCTGACCAGCCACCCATGGAACTGCCACCCAAAACAATGAATAAATACACAAGAAAATAATAATTAGCGTCACTGTTCAAAGAAGAAATCGGAAATGAGTTATATTTTTTGGACCATGAACTTGACCATGAACTTATCATTATTAGTTTATTTAACCTGACGAAACAAATACATAAATGGGGCACTTTATAAGCCCCAACTTCAGGTTTGCTTTTTCTTCTTGGCAGTCTTTTCACTCTGACTTTTTCCTTCTGTGCTGACAGGTTCTTTTCAGTGTCAGAGCTTTTCAGTTTCAACTCTCTGTCACTGTTTTGGCATTGGTAAAAGGCTTGAGGGGCTGACAAGAGCATGGTTTCCGTAGAATCTGCATATAATTTGCATACTGCAGAGAGAGAACATCACTTTTCCTAGGCCACCGTCTGCCTAAAGCCTGGATGTATTAACACACACAAACTGATAGATTGATCTGATAACATCCAGCTCTAACAGGATGTCAGTGGGTTTTTTTGTCCTGTACAGAGTGAAAGCTGTTGGCAACTGTCTGACTTGATTGCAGATTTTTGCCGCCCGCTTTCCAGGTAAACCCCCAAAAAGCCTAAGGCCTTGCAACTTTACTGGCATGAGGTCAGACAGTAAAAAAAAAACTCCAGAGAAAAGAAAAGAGTAGTATGTATGTATTTAGGATCATTATGTCAGATTCTGGTATAGGGTAACGGACTATTTAAAAAAAAAATGTAAAAAAGATGGAAACCTAATGTTTAAATCATGACACCCAATGGTTTTACTTAAGTGGAAATTCCCCCAAAATAATGGGTGGGCAATTAATTTTCCCAAGGGACTACTTAAAAAACTGGTACTAGTTTAGAGGATGATGCCAATAAGCTGAACATGATTCTGCTCAGTATTAATTTATCTCTTTATAAGCTCATTGCTGCCACCCTCCACATCAGTCCAAGTTTTTCATGTGGCCCCTGGGAAAATCAATTCCCCCTTTTAATCATGTAAGAACATAGAACCAGAGATGGGCAGTAACGCGTTACTGTAATCTGATTACTTTTTTCAGGTAACGAGTAAAGTAAGGGATTACTATTGCAAAAACGGTAATTAGATTACCGTTACTTTCCCGTAGGAACGCTGCGTTACTAAAACCGTGATTTTTTTTGCAAGAATGTCTCATGACAGTGACGTAAGCGAGTGCAACGTTCGTGACAACAGCTGTGTGCAGATCAACAATGGATCATATATCGAGTGCGGGAGAGAGTATGAGCGTGCAGCGTTTAAAGCTTGGAAGTACTGACCTTATTTTGAGTTTGATTACATAAAAAGTGACAAAAACATTAGCGTCCGTTGTGCGTGGGAAGAAAACTTCTCTTTAAAGTGAAAAAAACCCCTAAACTTCCAAGCAAGCACTGGGAGTGCGCTACCACGTAATGGGAAACTCACAGAGAAACTCGCGGATTCTTCCACTGACCGCTGCGGCACACCTGCACCAGGGCAAACCTCCGCCTATGCCACTCCTGCTTTACAGGTGAAAATAGAGCAACCGGACCGCTAGTCTTTGATGTTATTTATTTTCTGCTGTGTTTTACTTGCATCTATTTGAAAGAGTGAGTGTAAACACACACACAAAAAAAATTATGTGCTGGAATGTGCAGAAAATAAGTTTAAATGTTAAACAAATTTCTTCCAGTCAGAGAATGTTGCATATAATAAAAATTTTTCTTGATGCATAAAGTTAAAAGATTAAAACTAATAAAACAAGTTTTAAAAAGAGACTTTTCCATTTGATTACATTTTGTATGATGGATTATGTAGAAAAAGTAGAATTGGGCTGAAAGATCTCTCGCTTTATCACCTTTTCAGGTTGTAAATTGCGTTTTTAAAAAGTAACTAAGTAACTAATTACTTTTGAAAATAAGTAATCAGTAAAGTAACGGGATTACTTTTTTGGGGAAGTAATCGGTAATTAGTTACTGATTACTTTTTTCAAGTAACTTGACCAACACTGCATAGAACACATCCTATTCATAAACTGGGGCTAAGGTTCATGGTACCTGAGAGTCATGGGAAATATGACACTAGCTCATAATAATGTACAAATGCTATGCTGCACAATCAAAAAAGATCAGATTTCTCACACTTCATGCAAATCACAACCAGAAATCCTGAACACAGAAGTCTACTCAGAACAACTGTATATAGTTCTTAGATGCTTCACAGGTTTACAGCACATATTTTCAAGATTATATAACACATACAGAAACCGATCTCTGAATCTTCTTCAGAGAAACTTGAGCTTTATAATGTGCTTGTTTACCAGTTAACCCACACAAGCATATGGAAAAAATGCAAGCAAATTAAATTTGACTTAACAGGATTTTGACATTAACTTTGAGTCCATATTTTTTTTAGCTATACTAAAGATTCTGATTCTGGTCATACATTATGAAGGTAAGAATTTAAAGTGTTGCAAGATTCAATAAAAGCTTTAAAACTCAAAATAGAGCAGCGAACAAAGGGTTTTTAAGTATAAGACAGGCGTATGGTGTTTAGGGAAGCAAGAGATTGCAGGGGTTTACCAGTGAATTTGAGGAAGTGTGACATCTCATGGGATCAAACTGTGGAGGTGATGTGTTACCTCAGTCCCAGAGGAAAGACTGTGGTAGACACAGTATCTCAGGCGGACAGGAACAGTGACAGCTCTTCCTGACCCTTTTCTCACTCTGGCATCATTCCTTCCTGTTCGTTGATCAGCAGTAACACAGAGAAAGTATTCTGCCCAAGCTGCTGAGACAGAAAAACTGCTGTCTTGTAGTGTAAATAGGAGCTTGGGCTCATTGACAGAAGCTTTACAGTTGCTACGTATACAGTTTTTCTCTATTAACCATCTTGAAATAAAATAATATTCCAAACAATTTATTTCCATAAGAACATTACTTTGTTCCCAACCTTGAGAAAATTGCAAAGTCTTTATCCGTCCCCAGTAACGCTGCATTCCCACTAATTCAGCTTCTCAACTCCATCCTTTCAGATCAGAGAACCAAGCTGAATCAAAATCCCTTCCTGCCTCCTTCTCTGTTCTTAATCACTATAAATCCCATACCGTTTTGTTTTTCTCCTTATTTTAGCAAGTCACACCATTTACCTGAGCACATGCAATCCTTCTGAATCCATAGATCTCCCCTTTCGTTTGTCCCTCTGAGCCAAATTACTTCTGTGGCCTAATCTCATGCTCCTTTCAAATCACCGCCAACCATCCTTTCCTTTGGCAGCTGGACAAATTTTGGGTCATTAAATCACATTAGAGCATTTTACCCACGTCCTACGTCCCAATCACTGCCAGTGTACTCAGCAGCACTTTATAGTTTTCCAGCCACATCAACGTAGACGTTAGTACAGCCTATAAAATTATGTTTGGCTTTAATCGCTTAATATAATAATACCAGTATTTATCTTTGTAATAATTTTGAGATTTTTTTCTATAATTTTCTAGATTGACTATTTTGATTTTTGGGTCTAAGATAAATATATAAAAAATACTACAAAAGAAAAGATTTTCTTTTGAATATAAAGCATCCCTGAAACTTTTGGATAATATCAGATGCTTACTCAACATTTTCATGGCATGGTCTCATCTAGTCTAGTTCTGGTAGTGGCTCCTTTTTCACCGAAAGACAACAAAATCCTGTGTACATCCTGTTCAAGACCTTTACTAGTATTGTCACTGTATCACAGTGATGATACTGATACATAGGTACCTAAAATTCTAGATAAGCAAGCGTATCAGATAGTTTATTCTTCATATAGACACACACCAGACACCACTGCAAGAAACCTAAGACAAGCAAGAGTAAAAGAATAATAAATAATAGAACTCAGGACTTAAATACTAAAAAATGGGAATGTCAGTAAAAAACAAAACTTTGCAAAAATGTATGTGTCTACACCGTTTGTCTGGGTAGGTTAACAAACAGGTTTACAGACATCTTTTACAGACAGGGTTTGCGATGTTGACATGCCAGGACTTGTAAATGAACAAATGCTATATCACACAGTGCACATACACACTGCCACATGACAGAGCTTAGTGAAGATGTATTTTTTATTGATGAAAAAAAAAAAACTATCATTGTACCACTACTAGTACTCATCAAATAAGATGTAGTTAGAGTTTTAACAAAAGGCTCATGGAATACATAAATAAATAAGTGAAAATGTTATTTCTGTGTTCACTTATTTTTATGTAACTCCTTGAATGTGTCTTCATTTATCACTAAAACATAATTAAGTAATGTAGGGTTGCATTATAGCCTTTTTTTTTACATTTGAAAAATATGTATTGCCATGTAACATGCAAAGAACAAAGGAGACAAACTTTTCATTTTGCATATTTTTTGTATAGGTGAGCTCATTTCAGAATGGCTCCCCCCTACAGCGAGACTCAATTTCAATGCCTGCCTCCATCCACATTTCTCCTCCTGTGCAGAGCCTGGCTATGGGCTGACTATATCAGTATCTGTACCAAACTGGCAATCAGTAGCTGCTTGTTGACACCACAGTTAGTGCCTGCCAGGGGGATTCCAGTTGCTAGGGGATGTGTAGAGCATGGCACTCTGAGCCTCTAAAGCAAGCATCTTTTTTTGTACCCTAACGACTGAACCTACACATGAATATTTATTGCTAGACTTTAAACAAGAAACTGTATTGCTGGTTTGTCGAATAGTTTTCTATTCTTATGATGATAAGGCAAGTAACATTTAGATGTAAATACTGCCAAACACCCAGCAAGTGTCTCATGGCTTTTTTTCAGTGTATTGTGACTAGCACACACTCCATAACCTTGCATACTATTTACACATTGTAAGGACAGCATATTATTTTAACAAAAGAATGCAAAGCAGCATATAGCATACCATATAGCATGGGTTTTCTATATTGTCTTCTATATTTTCCTATGACTTAGATGGTATAGTACAATACAGTACAGTATAGTACAGTATCTATCTATCTATCTATCTATCTATCTATCTATCTATCTATCTATCTATCTATCTATCTATCTATCTATCTATTTCTCTCCATTTCTCTCTGTCTCTCCCTTATTTCCTTTGCAGTACCTAAGCTTCTGAATCATCTACATGAGTCATCCATCCTGTGCCATCATGTACTAACAGGGAGAGTAAGTAGTGGGGGAGACATCATTTGATAAGTAAAATGAGCTACATTATTACCTTTTTTTAATATCATACAACACAGATGTGGATAATGGATGGCCAGTGTTAGGATTTTACTGATAATGATACTTATTGATGCGTTTACTAATACTCCTACTGACACAGCCCTCCATATTTTGGTGTAGCATAAAGACAGAATTTGACACATCATCTCTGCTTCAATCTAAGCAGGCTAATAAAGGGCCATGGTGATATTAAAAACTGTGGTCAGGTGTTGTTGAGCACACAGTACCTAAACTAACTACTAACTACTACAACATAATGAAGGGTGTAAACATTTCACATTAGACTTGGGGTGAGCTTCCCCAGGTATAGCTAAGGAAACTATTTTCTTATCTTGTTTTCCTTTCACTTTCAGCTATGGGTGTCTGACTACCCTCCATCAGGGCTTAAACTTTTCTAGTAGTGTGAATAAGTTCTGGTATAGCAAAACGTTAGATTTAAAAATAGGTAAGCATTCTTTCTCATTTTTTTTGTAACTGTTCCTTAATAGGAAAATGTCTGTATCTGTACATATACAACCAGGCACTTTATATAATCATATTTGTATTAATAAATTAAACCTAGTTATAAAAAAGATGACAAAGAACCATCAACAACAACAAAAATAAATAAATAGAAGAAAAAATTTGCATTGAATTATGCATTAGAACAGTTTATCATATTGCATATATAGTTTAAAAAACATTTAAATAAAAGTGCACTGAAAATAGCTGTGGGTGGTTTTGCTGGCTTTGAAAGAAGTTTGGATTATCATTCTACTGTTTCTAATGGAGGATCAAGTAATACATCTTCTCTAAAATGATCATTTAAACTTAATGCCAGCATTGTAATTTAGAAGGTTAGACTGTGTTCTGTAAGGGGTTGTGATTTTTACCACAGCGGACATAAGCTAGACTCTGATTTTGGATTCTTCACATCTTACCAAGGATATTTTTATTTTTTATTTTTTCCATGAAAACAGTTCAGGTCATATGTCTGTATATACAGTGGACATACTTGCTCTGAAGCCTGGGAGGGTTTTCATTAGTTCCCATATGGAAAAGATATATATAAATCTTACAAAGTTTGTATCTGTCTTGTGTGAAACTTGTATGAAAAGCATATAAGAGTGAAAACAGATAAGATCCCTTGAAAAATTATATAATGAAACTTGTATGTTTTGGATACTTACTAAAACAATATATGAAAGTAATGAGAAAGTGGCCACTTTCATGAGTAAATCATGTAATCCTTATATGATTTACTCATGAAAGTGGCCACTTTCATGAGTAAACTGTTATTTACAATAACAGTTTTTTTTTGTTTTTTTTTTGTTTTTACTGAAATGTATATGCTGGTTTTTCCTCTTCGTACTAATTCATACTACTTCATCTTCATACTACGCTCATGAATCAAACATTAGAGATGCCATTAAAAGCTTCTTTTCCCTCTTAGTGCTCTTTGATCAGTTAGTTAGGTTTAACTTCAATAATAAATATGAAATAATGTCAGAATGCAACAACAAAAAATTCTGTCTCTTTAAGGAAATTAAGAATTAAAAAAAAAAATTCCACTACAGTAGATTCCTAAGAAAACCATCTGGTTTGATGATTTGTTCTGCTTTCCTCCAGAGCATTATCCATCTGTAGATTTCCAGATAGGAAGAGAGGCATCCTTTTCTATTTACTGAGATTGCAACACAGGGGTGTGGCTCCATGTACTTTTATCGCCCCATTACAGCCACCAGTATGTCACTTGCAACACCAACAATCCACCTACCGAGCATTTCTTCAGAGACACACTTCATAGCAGACAGCCCTGGTACATAACTGCAATTCAACAAACTGAAAAAAAAAGCTGCAGATCTCACCTTTGAAGTTGAAATTGAAATGAATCCTTGGACTTGAGTGGATTTTTCTTTGTTTGCGCTACTATTTAAAAATCAGGGCCTCATTGAACGAAGGTTCTCTGCAGGCACTGGATGTTTGTGGGTTCTCTTGAGGCACTTTGGTTTCCTCTCACGGTCCAAACACATGCTTGTTAGGATTACACTATCCCTGCTAATGACAAAATATTTTAGCAATCAGTGCTTTCACATCAACAGTTTGAAACACTGATTTTTACTTTTATTTTTCTCTTTGCTCTCTCTTGTTGGATATATATTAACATATATTCATATATACAAATTAATCTTGGAGCTCATGAATGATTACCGCATCATGACTCACTGCTGAGGTCAAAACAATACTTTTGAAAACACTCAGGCAGGAAAAGTGTTCACTGGTGCTTCAAAAATAACCACAGTTATAAATGTGAGCATAAGTGATTGTCTGCCTTTTTGCAGTAGTATAGCCTGTGCTGACCTTTACAAAGTACAATTCCTCCACCACCCCCCATATAGACCTGTGATCTGTGGATGGATGGAAAGATTACAGTATGTTGGAATGTTGAATACTTAAACATATGTTGAAAGTATTTCTCTTATTTGTTGCAATTGTTGATTTGTTTTTAATGAAAAATGAAATGAAAATGAAATGAAAATAAAAATAGGTCAGTGAGTCATGGAGAGATTTCAGCAGAGTGTGGTTTTGAGAAATAAAATGCTATTTTGAAGGTCTATGCTGCATATGACATTGGAAATGCTGGATAGGGGAAAAGCTGCCAACAATGGAGAAATCATAGAAAGGTCACACTTCAGTCCATTTCACCACCAGTTACTTTTCTTTGAAAAAGCCAGCACAAAAAAGCCACTAGTCTTAAATTAGGGTACATCCAATATATCTACATACACAGCAGCTTAGGATGTGGTAAGGAGTCAGCACCTTGCTCATTGACATTTCAGTAGAGTAGATATTGGTCGACAGAGAGGCTTCAATCCAGGGCCTTTGGCTGCTGGTCTGTCTTTATAATGACTGAACCCCTGCTTGCCTGGTTGCCTGTTTTATAGTTGTGCTTGAGGCATTTGTAATAAGTTGAACAAGTGAATCAGTTGCAGACTTGTCTTGACTTGGCATTTACCTCAACAGTGCTGAAACTTGCAGTTTCTCTCTAAACCGAGCACTCTTCTGCACCAAACAAAGCTCAATGTTAATGTTTAACATTTGTACCATGTAATTACCTGCATATTTAATCCAGTAGAAAATGATGTATTATTTCAAAGGAAGAACAATTATAGATCCTTATTTTAAATGGTAAATTATTTTAAAAGATAGACCACATAACCAATCCAAGTAAACCTTCAATGAGAATGGATTTTCTTAAAGACCGTAGTTACTCTAAACTTACATTTTTTTTATTGTCACTATTGTTTGTTCTTTTTAAAAAGTGTTTTCCTGATTGAAACTACATGCAGGCATAATTTCCTGCCTCTGTTAAGGCAGCAGCATCTTGCTAAACATAATCTGTTTATTTCTTAATGTGACCCATTTTAACTGAATAGCTAAACTATCTTATGGGAAGGAACTGCAGAGGGGAATACCATCTATTTATAATACTTCAAGTCTTCATTTTAAATCACACAAACTTACTGTACATTTGTATATGTGGCTTGAAATTGAAAGACACAGGTGACTATAATCAATTAACATGTGATAACACTTTTTAATTAGTGACTCTCGACAAATATTATTCCATTTGATTTATTCTAAATGTTTGTGTAAGTGATTCAATGATTTTAGATGCATAATTCACACTATTTGAGTTTTCCTTTAACAAAAGAAAAACGGAATTCATATAGTTTGATAATAAAAAGTTACATGAATACAGAAGTAGTGTTCTATGCACAATGGAGTAGTATCATGTCTGAGGCATTTTGTAATGGTTAAATAAAGCACCTTCTTTATGGCACTGATAGTTTGTGTTTTTGTTTTCAAATAACAGTTTTTCTGTTTTAGTAACTGTGCTTGTTCACTTTGAGGAGCAAAGGTAGAAGACTGATGGCGCTTTCATATTTGTCCATTAAATATAATATCCTTGTAATGATGCAGATAAGTACAATGCTATTTACAAGATAAAAGAGTAATGTGATTTCTAAATTTGACTGTTTTACAGGGTAGGAATGGTCAGGATATTGATGGATAAATTAACCCCGTGTTCAGTTGGAACCTGGTGCAGGAAATGATGCTATTATCTTTACATGTTTAGCCATGCTGGCAGCATGCTTCTATGAATAGTAATGACTTTAGTGATGCCCTGACTTTTTCTTTGTGCCAACAGCAGGTACCTGCTAATATGCTGAAATGAGTCACAAACACTGCATTTGACTGACTTGTGAGTCAGTTTGCTGCCTGTTGGGTTTTTTGTGTGTTTCTTTTTTTATTATTATTATTTTTTGTGAGGTGCACTCTGTGTCCTATCCTCCTGTATTTTCTTCTGGTATGTAACATGTTTTTTAAAAAGTTGATATCAATGGTGTGATATTTACACTGCAAATGTAATAACACTTTTGTTATTGATTGATTGATAATACTTTATTCATCCTGAGGGAAATTGGGTTAAGATTGCCAGCCGTGCCAGCGCCATCTTACCCTTATTATTAGCAATTACTTTAATGTACTCCTATCTGAAGCTATGAAATACTGAGTTCAAAAAGTATTCACCTTTGTGTTGTGGTTAGCTCTTTCAGAAGAATAACTCTGAGACATGCAACTTGTCAGGGGAGCAGTCTTTATTGCTCCAGGTACTTAAAGGTGGTTGGCCAGTGTCTGTCCTTTCAACACAACAAAGAAGTAGTTTAGTCAGAGAGTGTGTCTGTGGTGTATGCATTGGCTATTTCAGGAAACAGCAACACTGGAAGAGTAGCAAGATGGTATATAAGCTAATTCTTTATTAAAAGATTTGCCTGTTGTTCACCTGTGTGCTGTCAGACTGCAGGGAGATGAAAAAGTAACTAAAAATATTCATCCTCTTATTAATGTATGAAGGAAAGAAAAAAAAAACTCCTCCATGTCTTTGTGAAGGTGTGACGTCTCAGATTGTTAATTTGTTATTGCACTTTTCTTTTGCTTTTGACTTCATCACTTAATTCCTATATTTAAAAAACATAAGATAATAAGCAAATGAAAAAACTTGAACTGGGGTCACAAGCGTATGTATTAAATTTCATGACGGACTGAGATTTTTAATGACTTACACACTGCTTAATACAACAAGACAAAAACAAATGCATTAATGTATTTTTCTGCCTTTTTTTGTACACACAGTTTTAATTGGGACCCTATACAGTGTTTTAAGCCATACTGTCCTAAGGCTCACAATCTACTGCAAGTAAATGATTATACATTTTATTCAGTCATGTACATGCCGAGTGTGCTACAGGGTAAGGCCATTTGATTGGATTGGGGGAGACTGTCTACTAATCATCCTCCAATATGCAGAAAATGGCTAATTAATTTGCATGCAGCAAATAAAAAAATTATAATAATAACAAAAATTAATAAATAAGTAAATAGATAAAATAAAAAGTAAAGTAATATTAGTTTATTATTGCCATTACATCATTAACTTTTGGCATTTTGTGTTATTGAAATGCCATGCATCATTAAATTACTATTTAAATTTTAATGAAACATTTCTCTAAAAGTAAATTAATAAAAGTCGCCCTATCAAAAAGTTAGACAGTAGCATATTAGTGGTCATTATAATTCAGAGTTCGGGCATATTTCTTGATAAATTGGCCAGAAGCATAGGCCAAACATCCGACCTTATAGCCTTTCCTCAGGGTGCTTAAAATTCAAGTGAATGTCTCTTTTTATTATGACTTTAAATATGGATGCTTTAAAGGCAAGTCCGGTTTCTTTGAGACCATTTGTGGGAGTTTATTGTGCGCTTCATTTATGTAGAATTTGCACTTTGCCCATGCTAAAGGGTTTCTTTGCTTTTTTTTAAGAAATGGCTGTGCCAAAGATCAGAATATGTTTTCTCTTTGCCTGCCTTTTCAAAGTTTGCTGTTTGAAGCAATTGCAAGAAATCACATCCGGTGTGATTTTTCCTGTTTTCTTTTCATTGATGAGATTTGACCTCATGATTTAGAGTATAGGATGTGAAAGAAGCCTTTTTATATCAGTGCTCTTCTTAAATGACTATTTTCTGCAGTCCTCGCTTGTAATAATTTACTATTCGTACCAATTAACCAGTTTTCAATTTACCAGTTAATACCAATGTTCTGAGACAAGTGTGGAGCAGAAAAATGACTGGCCTTTCTATATTACGACAGGTGTCTAAAGCCAATTTGTTGCCCGCCACATATTTTATTGAAAGGATGCCCATGGGAACCTCTTATCTGATGGACGCTTTCCAACAGCTTTGTGCAGACTAAAAGGCTTGGAAAAGTCAACCATTTACCTCAGCCCAGAGGTTTGGGATGGTTCTTTGTTTGCGAGAGCTCAAAGGCTTAGAAAGGCCAAATGCTTATCATAGACCAAAAGACCTTTAAGGCTTTAAGGCCACCTGCTCACAAAATAAAATCTGTTTTGTGACTGCTGCTGGTGATTAATGTTTCTGTGAGCTGACAAGAGGGGCATCCACTCAATCTTTACCTTATTCTTGTGGCATTGCTTTAACTAAGGTTATACTTTGGATTACAATAAACAAACAAATAAATAAATAATAAAGCTAATTATATATATTTTTTCCTGTTCAGTGACACTCTGTATAGGTTTACTATGGGCTTGCCCTAATTTTACTGTTTTGTGATTTGGTGATAGAAAATAAATAATTGCATGTTTGCTATTCCTGTGCTAGAAGTAAGCAAAAGCTTTTGTGAATGAGCTGACAGGAGCTTATTACATCTCCATAAAGAGCCAGTGCATATCTGCATCTCCTCCTTGATTTCAAGGTTGCTTCCTGGCATGTGTGGCATTTTTCCTTGATCAAAGAGATATCCAGACTGCCCTCCAACCTGGTTGTCATGGGAACAGATGTCACATGACCTAAAGTGAGACAAACTTTGGATGAGAGAGGATTGGCTCTCTGGAGGGCGTCAGTCCCCCTCTCAATTCATCTGACATGGTTACCTAGGAAACAAGGCTGCGAGACAGGAAGCTGAGAAGAGATGTAAGCTCTTGTTTATTTGGATAACAGCAAAGAAGCTGCCTGTACTCCAGGCATCAAGGGAATATGCTATTAGCTTGAAGATCTCGAAGATGCGATAAAATAGTTATTTATCTGTCTTTTAGTCTCTTTATCTGTCACCCTACTTGTCTACAGTATTCATCAGGTAAGAAAACATAACCACATCCTGTGGGATCAGTGAGCGGCAACTACTTAGTTTCCCCTTCAAATTAAAGCCCGTAACTATTTAACATCACACAACAAGGTTAATGGGTTAACAACAGAGGATGTTTGATGCCCCCAGCTGCCCTACATGACTGATGCTCACATTTGATTTGGATCACACCGAGAATGAGTCTGACAGTCTCTCGATAACAGTGACAGCCCATATACTGATGGGGGCAGTAATCAGTTTGCTTTGGGCTGTTTTACAGGTCCCACTGGCTGTCAGTCATCTCAAACTCCAGACATAGGGCCCATGTGTTATTTCATGGTGGTGTGGCACTGGGGCTTGTGAGTGAGGTTATGAGTACTCGCTGAGACTGACTCTCTGTCGAGTAATCTCTAAAACATTGGCAAGACTTTTTTTCTCCTATGCAGCTTTCTTGTTGATACTATTTATGGGGCAATAGGCCCCTTACCTACTTGATATCCATTCTTCATTCCATTTCTTTAGTACAAGGATCAGGACTACAACAAACAGAAGATCACATCCTTTCCTCACCTTATTCGTCTTTCCTCCTTTCCTCAAGAAACATGAACCTTCCCCCACAGTGAGCTATCAAAAGAAAGATCCAATATTGTATGATACCAGTGTGCTGCTCTGTGCAAGCACAAGTTCAATAATCAGTGACCCAGTTATTTTAATTGCTTACCCACAAACACAAAGGGGAAAAAGATAAATAACACAGTGTTGTTCCTGCACCAGCATCTTATGGCATAAATAAGGAGGGTCTCCCCATTAACTCACATGTGATCAAGGCATTCTCTCACACAAACTCATGAAAGAGAATATTTAAACAGTATATTATCCAGAACTATGATGTATGTAAAAAAGTAAATACATATTCTTTTTTTTTTTGAAAAAGGGTTGGGAGGCTGCAGAATCTAAGAAATAATGTAGACACTCTCTGACCTATTAACAGAAAAAAATATACAAATTTTCAGGTATTCTAAAACTGTTTTATAATCATTACTCTTTTTATCAATGAATTAAATCAGCGGTCCCCAATCTTTTTTGTGCCACAGACCAGTTTATGCCCGACAATATTTTCAGGGACCGGCCTTTAAGGTGTCGCGAATAAATACAACAAAATAAAACTAGTACCGGTACCGAAAAAAAGAATATTTATTCATAACACACGTGAAAAGACGCAGGAAAACCGAGTTAGCGATAAAAACGATAACAAAATAATGCTGAAAACCGATAAAAACCCTGAAAACCATACATTTCACACCTGAGGCTCAACTCTCGCGGCCCGGTACCAAACGACTCACGGACCGGTCCGAGGCCCGGGGGTTGGGGTTGAATTAAATACACGACATAAAATCAATTTGGCGTCAGAGAAGCAGATTTGGGTAAACTAGTGTTCAGTTCTGATTATTACAAAATGCACAGAAATGTCTGATATAGCAAAACCAACAAGCAGCAGTGCTTACCACCCACCAATCTTCAGGGTGGTGTTCCTTCCTTCATCAATATTATGCTTATTCAATTTAGTCTTTGGACAGATGTGTTGCAATATGGCTTTAATAGCCATAGTAGTAGACAGTTTACTTTTGACGTCAGGCTTTAATAATAGAGTTTTAGTTTTAACTGGGTTCTCGGCTTTGAGATCTTTCTCTTGTTATTTGAAGATAATGAATAAGGGAATAGATTAATTAATTTTTCATTTAAAAAGTCTACAAAATCAACACACTCTCATCTTTGTACTTATTTCATAATTAAACAGTTAAAGAATCATGTTTTAATGTTGATTTAATCCATTAGAGAGAGTGAAAGAGAACTGGGTTGGAGCACAAGGCCCTGCTGATAACGAATTCTCTTTTTGTAGGGTCCTGTTTTGATGTTAGCTTTGGAAGTCTTACGAAGCAGCACAAGCAGTGGGATCATTCAATAGTTGATATCTTTGTATATCGTCTTTGCTCTGGGATTAGTTTAATGTTGTCTCTATGTCTCTATGTGTTGTTGCATGATATACAACTGGGCTGGAAGACATTTTTTATAATTAATGTCTTACCATTACCTTGTATACTTTCATTGCTCGTGTACATCATATTGCAAACATATTACTACTTATACATAAAATTACTTTGTTGTTTATATTCATGTGACCCTTTGGATGCCAGTGTAATCATGGAACAGTTATTTCACAAACAGAAATTAAAATTTGTCTTAATTATTCTTTAATATCTCCAGAGGATTGATCCCACTGACGTTTGTGATATTGTGACTTATCCTTTTATGACATTAGTTTTACTTTTGCAACTTTCAATGACTTGTCTCAACAGCGGTGGGTTAAATTGTTATGGTTTTTGTGGCACACATTCAATTCCTGCCCCAAGTGGAGGAGTTCAAGTATCTCGGGGTCTTGTTCGCGAGTGATGGGAGAAGGGAGCCGGAGATCGACAGACGGATTGGGGCTGCGGCTGCAGTGATGCGGACGCTGCACCGGTCTGTCGTGGTGAAGAGGGAGCTGAGTGTAAAAGCGAAGCTCTCAATTTACCGGTCGATCTATGTCCCTACCCTCACCTATGGCCATGAGCTGTGGGTAGTGACCGAAAGAACGAGATCGTGGATACAAGCGCCAGAAATGAGCTTCCTCCGAAGGGTGGCTGGCCTCTCCCTTACAGATAGGGTGAGAAGTTCGGCCATCCGGGAGGGGCTCAGAGTAGAGCCGCTGCTGCTCCACATCGAAAGGAGCCAGTTGAGGTGGTTCGGGCATCTGACAAGGATGCCTCCTGGGCGCCTCCTGGGTGAGGTGTTCCAGGCATGTCCCACCGGGAGGAGGCCCCGGGGCAGACCCAGGCCAGCCAAGAGATATAATCTCCTGGCTGGCCTGGGAACGCCTTGGTGTTCCCCCGGATAAGCTGGAGGAGGTGGCTGGGGAGAGGGAGGTCTGGGCCTCTTTGCTTAGGCTGCTGCCCCCGCGACCCGGCCTCAGATAAGCAAATGAAGATGGATGGATGGACATTCAATATCGATTTTTGTTTAGATCTTGCAAACAAACAACATTCTCAGCAGCCAGCAAATCAGTAATGTTTAGTGATTATCTTTATTAGTGCATTCTAGAATGCTAACAGTATGGATGATTCAATACTCAAGCCATTTAACATTTACTACAACTTTATTATTATGTTTAAAATGGACTGAGCTGGAAGTGTATCATTTCTAACAAGACAGCTGCTCTCTTGTTAGAAATAAAGAGCAGCACTGAGAGACAACATAAATGAACTTGTATGGTTAGACCAGCTGTGATTTAATTCTTGGTCTGTTTGCAGGACCTTTGTTGTGTTTTTTAATATATTATTTTCTCAAATTCTCAATCACTGCCTGTTACCAGTTCTGCTTTCTGAACAAGGCAACACTTATCCATTCTGTGAAAAAGAAGCTTTATGCCTTTTTATACAGTCTTGGTTAACAGAAGGAAGTTGATTGCTCTGCAATACATTGTTGACCTGTTCAAGTTGTGCTGGTATAGGCGCTAGCCCCCTTTGCCCTGGATTGTATAAGTGGAAAAAAATAGATGCATGGAGGAATTCACTAATTTAATCTGAAGTGCTTTTTATTTTAACTGAAATCCATTTACTTGGATAATTTTAAATTCAGTTTTTGGCAATCTGAGTTTGAAAAACCCACATGATATATTAGAGAAATGGCTATGATCAAATACAATTATGAGTAAGACATAAGTCAGAAGCTGCTCAGGCAATAGGACCTTGCAACATGAGGAGTATAAACATGAAGAAAACACATCTGCATAAGTAATTACTTTCTTATTTATCATTTTTCTTTTTTAATCAGCATGTTTTTTCTCTGTGCATATGTTTTTATAGATGGACTAACGGTGCAAACAGAGCAGAAATCTGCCATTCCAAACTTTATCAGACATAACTGACATTTGCAACCTTTATCACGCTCCCTCCAGGCCTCGTGTGAATGAGCTGGCATCTGGATTGTAACCTGTGACATTTAGACAACAGTTGGAGCAATTTCAGTAGCCATCAAAACACTTGTAGGGTTTTTTTCTTGGGGGGGGGGGCTCATATATGGGAATATCTGTGAATATTCACTTAAAAAAGTAGTCATGATGCTTAAAACCATGTATTATTGGTTTTAATTTCATTTAAAATGTTGACCATGTGATTATGACTTTTTTATTATTAAGGCTGGCCTGTTTGGACAATTTAGCAAACAGCTGCTTGTTTGTATAAGGATTTGATGAGCAGTTGCACTGCCAGCTGTGGAAACTTGTTTACAGTAATACCTTTTTTTTCCCCCCCACTGAAACTAATCCCAGAGAATGATTAAATCAAGCAGTATATCTCTGCTGTGGTTAGTTGAAAATTGAATTGAAAAAAAAAAAAAAAACCCAAACATGACAGTAATATCTTTGTGTTGGTATCTATTACGTCACGTTTAGTGGGGATATTGATACAGTGGTTATATATCAGGGTGCGCTGACATGCATTTTATGGGGCTATATAATCAATTTCACAACTGTATGCCAACATTATAATAACATCATCAAGTTCGTGGTAATTATAGCTGCAGGCTCTTCATTGATCTCAGGGCAAAAAGGGTGATCCCTTTTCAGCTGCAGAATAATAGCTAAACCTTTAACCTTGGCTTGAATCAATATAACTGCAGGATTCTACCGCCACTGTGAATAAGCAACACTGCTGGACACCTATTAGACATAACAGTCATGAAATTTTGCCATTGTCTTCTTCCTCATAAACTTCATCCATTACGGGGGGAAAGTTATTGTGTTTGATTTGTGGTGAGCTGATTGTTCTTAATATTAATTAGATTCAGAAAACCAGGAAAATCTGGGTATGGATGAATAATTCATGTTTGTTTTTGAACCAGCCTTGTGAAACTGGCATTCGCTAAATAATGTATGACTGTGTGTCTTTGATAATAGGGTTTGCATTAGGAGTAATATGCTTTCCTTCATTCCACAGGGCAGATTCTTGCCTGGCCGAGTTATTGTGGAAAAATTGATTCCCCTAAAACACAGTGTGCCAGAAAACATTAGTCAGCATTGTCTTGGAGCCAGTTCATACATAGGAAAGTGCTAAACATGTTATGTTGGAAGGTTAAGGATAGTTTTGAATCTCATATAACTTCATTAAATCTGATTATTCCCATAATAAAGAAGAACTGCTGAACAAAGTGATCAATAAAATTTAGCAGTGATGAGAAATCATGAGAAAATCAGGAGAAGCCAGGAGAAATCCACACTTTGATGTTGATTTCGACCTATTTTTGAACAGTGTTTATTAGCTATATATTAAAATCCAAATGAGAGTTCCTAGTACTAAGTGGCAAGAATGTAAACCTTTAACAATTAGCATTTAAGATACGACCTGCTCACTGAAGCTTGAAGGCAAAGACTGAAGCACATGTGATTCTGTAAAGCGTGTATAAATTCAGTAAGGGCTGAAGGAACTGCTTTAATGAGAGTTTAAATAAAGCAGGGAATTGAGATGATGTGCGTGCATTTAAACTTGTACTCTGAATGGAAATAAAACGGTCCTCTCGTAGAGGGAATAATTATGAAAATAAACTATGGATAATGTTACAAGCAGTGCTTCTA
This sequence comes from Pundamilia nyererei, assembly GCF_000239375.1. Taxonomy (NCBI): domain Eukaryota; kingdom Metazoa; phylum Chordata; class Actinopteri; order Cichliformes; family Cichlidae; genus Pundamilia; species Pundamilia nyererei. Next base: position 2,348,593 of record NW_005187481.1, on the reverse strand, counting down.
ATCAACACTGAAATATTGCAATAGAAATAGAAATGTATTTTATTCTAGTTAATATTGCTAACAGAAATATATAGCATTATCTAAGGCTTTTTCCTCTGTTGTGTAAGAGGAAAAATGACATTTGAGTGAACAGAGACTCGCAAATAGTTTTCAATCTGACATTTGTAGGTTTCATGATATTTTTAGATGCTCTGACACAAGCACAAACATGACAGAGCATTGATTGTTGCATTTGTCACAGAGAGAAAGAAGGGAGAAGAGACTGTCAGGAACAGATTTCTGTGGTTTAATTGTATGTCATGCTCAAATTCACAATTACAAAAACATTGACATAGAACTGGTTCATTTTTCCCATTTATTATTTCAAAGCTGAGATTAATCACATGGAGGGAAATAATGACTAAACCTAATCATGGACTTCTGCTTCTTGCTTTACAATAATTACAGTGAGACTAGCTGTTGAGTTGTATGATTTATGACAGAAAGTGACAGATATTAATGGATTTTGTAATTGGTGCATGTGCTTATACAAAATGGCTTTCTGGCTTTGACCATGTAAAAAAAAAATGATTATTTTGAGATTTTGTACAGGGACACAGAGTCAGCATTATGCTAGATATCTCCACATTCAATATGCAATTGGTGGCAAAGACTATATAACATGTGTCTCAAAGTGAATCACGTGTCTGGTCAAATGAAAAAACAAAACAAAACAAAAATCAAGCAAAATAAAAAACACAGAGAAAAGGAAATAAACTTGTAGCAAATGGTACTAAGTGCAACATAAGTTAAATGTATTTCTGTCTGCAACTGCTTCTCTTCCAATTACTTTTCAAAATAAAGCAGTCTTTCCAGGACAAATTTAAAAGTTGGAGCAGAAACTGTTAAAGGCAGCCTTTATGTTACCAAATGATTTATTAAAGCATTCCTACTATGCCTCAAACTGCTGAGCAAATGATAAACCAGGTAGCCATTGTGTTGATAGGTTTTCCGGGCTCATGTCACACTTGATTTAATCAAATTCCTTAAATTACAAACTAAATTTAACAAATAAATAAGTCAAACTCTTTTTAAACTCTTCCTGGCTTGCTATCTCATGACTACAGTACTGGAAACTACTCAATAGAGAGTGATAGTAAGAGAAAGTGAGGGATAGATGGTTAAGTGAGTAGCTTAGAGAGGGGTTTTTTTCTCTCTTTTTTTGATGAGGTGTGCAGTTGTGTGTGACAGGTTGAAGAGACAGAGGCAGATGAAGTCAGACCAAGATAGACGTAGCGAGAAGGAAAGGGTAGAAGCAGATAAGAGGTAAAGATAGGTAGGTGAAGGAGCAGTCAGGCTGTTTACACTGGCAAAATGGATCACTGGAATACCATGGAGATGCTGGTTTTCTAACCCCGTAACTAGTACTGTGATGCATGAGACTACAAGGTAAGATATGAAATAAAAAGAACGCAGGACATCTTCAGAAATCAGCACAAAGATACACATTTTGTCATGTTTCCACTCCTGGTAGTCGAATATATTTAATAGAAAACCAAAGGAGGATTGTTATGAATCTGTGCACCAACTGGAAATACTAAGTGTTTGCTGGTGTAACATGTGATATATCGACGTTTTATAAAATTTCCGAGGTTCATTTTTTTTGCTAAAACTTCTTGGTTTAAGTTTAGAAACAATCATTATTCATCATTATCTATCAGAGATTTTACATGCGAGTACAACTGTAAGATTTCACCTACATAATGCTGATTACTTTGTCTATTGATTATCAGAAAGGAGAACACACCTTCTTTCCCAGTAGTAGGTAATGAACCTGCCTTCTGCTCCTGATATATCAGAAGTGATTTTGACCTGTAATGGCAAAAAAAAAAAAACTGTTCTGGATTGTGACTAAAGACTAAGAAGTCTCACACAACAATTCAAGAGCAGATTGTTTTTAATTTTAGTTTTGCTTTTTTATGTAAAAGCTTTTCCTTGGCCTCAGTGTCTATAGTAACCAAGTAATGCTTTGTTGTCTTTGAGGCCCACAAGGACTGAAACTTGCACTGGAATAATTTCATACACTTACTCAGGTGAGTGACAGGAGAAAGTACTTTATCATCAAAGACAAAGTTTTATAGTGCACCTTGAACACATAAAATATATTTAACGGTGAACTTCTTACTAGTTTCTGCACCTGTTTCAAAATTTAATCTGATATTTTTTCTTATCCAAGGCATTTCGTGGCTTTTTAAAGAACTTTTAGAAAGAACATTCCTTATGACAACATAGAGCAGAGCCCAGCTATAAGCCTGGACTAATTAAAATTAGCGAGCCAGATGTTTGCTGCTATTTACTTAGCATATCCCTTTGACATGTATATCTTCATGCCAAAGATTCTGAATGAGATTTTTGAATTCATACATAATTGCGTGATATTTTATAAAATGGAAGGCTATTTTGCTTGTATTTTCCCTGTAGAGGTGGGTACAGTTGCCAGCTGTACTCAAGTAAAAGCATATTTGCTTTTAGACAACTGTGATTTAAGTGTAAGTGAAAAGTCCTTGCCAAAATAATTATTTTTGGCAAGTTTCTTAACACCCAGATGATGCAACTTGGACATATAATCACTGACAAACCAAGGATCATTTAGTATTTTTGGATCTTAGCACACTTAGCAACCTAAGTGAGGTTGATAAGTCTCAGGCTTCTATCCAAGCGTTGACCTGCTCAATGGCTCAACCAGTTAGTCCAGAAGCAGAGCAGTTGAAGAAACTGTAGCATCTTTAGTTCGTATGGATCAACTGGCATTTACCCCTTCCCGAGGCTTTATCATTGTAAATTCTTGTGTAGCTACCAAGCTCATCTATGTGCCACAGAGACAGAACAGAATGCCGTCTCTCACCCTTGCTTCTGCCTACTTCACTGCACTCTCTGCCCACTTCCTCCGAGTTTAAAATTTAGTTCCTGCAGAGGAAACTTTGAAGGGTCTCTATATAAAGAAGCAGCTAAATGACATGAGTGACCTCCAATTCCTCTGTCAAGACAGTGAAAGGAAGCTGCATATTGTTGATGTGCCTAAAAAGTCCAGTGCTGCTTGGACTCGTATGCCCAGCTACTTGCGGGGGAATTGGCCAATAGCTGATGTCTAGCTCAAAGCCTTTCACAGTGGTTATTAGAACGTCATATAACAGCAGTGGCTAGAGAAGTCTTGGCAGGATGCCATACTGATAAATCCATGCCTGACTTCTGCACTGACTGGATCCCTCAGTTGTAAAATGACCTGCAAGAAGAAATCGGGGAATCTAATAAACTTTAAATTATATTTAAAACCTACCACTTTACTTTATTTGTTCAATTATATTTTGTTTGATTGATTTAATAGAACTGGTTATAAAACCATCTTCCATTGCAATAGCTTATTAACTGTTACTTACGTAAAGTAAATTGTAACTTATTGCCCTATTATTATTATTATTGTTATTATTATTATTATTATTATTATTATTATTATTATTATTATTATTACACTAAAGGGTCCAAATGTTTAGGTAAACAAAGACAGCAGTGCATTTTGTTGCCATGGAATTTTGTAGGCTGGAAAGGAAACAACAACGACCTTCCAGTGTGATTGGCTGCTGGCAGTTGAATCCACCATGACTGGGTTGCATCCAGAGCAGAACACACAGAGAGAAAAATAGAGAGAGAACAACTAGAGGTGCACTGAATCAAATTGTTGGAGTCAAACAAAAGTCAGGCTGAATGAATAAAAATAAAACATTTATCTCTTTTATTTGTTTAAAGCATCCTGCCATACAAATGAAGTGCAATTTTGTGAAACAAAAGTAATTCAAGAAAATCCAACTGAGTAAATGTACTGCTGCCACACACTTCTGTGTGTGTCACATTGCTGACAATACTAGTCAACACCAGCAAAAAAGGAGACATTATAGAAATTCAGAAGCCGCTACAGTACTTAAGTACACGGAGAATCTTGCTTGTAGAAAGCTATCATATTTTCATATAAATGCATCCCATCACTGTCCCCCAAATATTGCGCATTGCTTTCAGTATACTTACAAACAAATGTCAGGGATCGAAAGTCTCTCTGTGCAAAATAAAAGGAAAGAAAGAAAAAAATTTAGCCATATTTTCATTGCAACACCTCTCTCCAGTTAGCTCCTTTACCAGCAGTGTCACACTCACAGTGTTGTTACCCCATCAGCTTCAGTTTGACCCAGCCTCGCTGGTGCTCACCTCTGCCCTTTCTTCTGTGAATTTTCTGATCTACCTTTCCAGCATTTGAATTAACTCTGCTCCATTACTATGTCGTCTGCTGCACCAGGAACTTCAGAACAACCCTTAGGTTATCCATGCTGATGCTTCTTCAGCACTCTGCAACCCGACCAATTGCTCTTCATCTCCTCGGTGTCCTCTGAAAAAAGGTGCGTAACATCATATGTATCATTTTTGCATGTTTTAGTGTACCTATGGTTAATAAAGGCAAAATTATAGTTTGTTCACATTTCTTGAGCATGCGAGCTATATTACTCTGCAACAGTGAACACATGCAATTCAGTCACAGGTGGCAGGGTGGTCGAGCAGAGGCTGAAAGAAGATTTAGCTTCTCTGTCAGAGTGGTGATCTTACTTATAGTGTGTGTGCTGTGCCACTTCACTCTAAAGCAGTGTGTGATAGTCTGCTGTGGTCTTGTTTTCCTGTCTTGTTTCCTGCTCACCTACCTGGAAAAATTTCCTCTCCGTGTTTTCAAACAACCCCCTCAGGCTAACTGATGCACTTTAAGATGTGTACATTTTTAAGGGAAAACAAAATAAAAATAAAATAGCAACAACTTTTTATGCGTGCCCCTTATGTCTGTTTTGCAATATGGTTAGACAGTGGAAAGAGAGAGCGAAAATACACCATACTGATGTTACCGAGGAGTAGCTCATTTTGTTTGAAGGCATTACTATTATAGCTGTGTAGCAGGGGGCAACATTTTGAGTCAGTGTGAAATCAAATAACATGCTGACAAGTTTAAGATGTTTAAATTATGAGATCATTAGCAATCTTTTGCTGTTCTTTCCGTTCTAAGCCCTCTTTGAATTACGCATATACAATAGATTGGCATGTGAATGGTAAACAAGGAAATAAAGTTAAGATGACAGAATTTGACACAATAACCAAATAATATGAACCCTGCATCCTTGGGGTGTCTGTTGATGTGATTTGGCGCTATACAAATAAAACTGAATATTGAATATTCTAAGATCATCATTCTGTACATACCTGGCTATTTCTGGGGATCTTTTGCCTTTCTTTCACAATCCTTTATGTTGTCTTTTCTGCTGTCACACTTTTCAGACAGAGTAGAACATGAGGACACAAAGCCAAGATTATGATAAAGACCTCAGAGTCTTGCTGAGACTGACAATGGTGTGGCTTGTTATCCCTGTAAGTGTAAAATATGAGCAATTTATCAGCACCTGTTAAACAAGCACAGCGTAAATTTGCAGAAATGCGTCATCTTCGACTGTTCCCCAGCAGTCAACCTGCTGCTTCCTCGCATCTTGCAGCCGGCATGTTTTACACAGACATCTGGTGCTTGTTAGGTTAATAGCAAATTGATGTGGAAGAGCTTAAAACCAATTCAAATTATACGCAACAGTTCAGCATGTGTCTTAAAGTTAGTTAAATAGTAATTGACTTCAGTGTGAAACTGCCCAGGCCATCTTTTTTACTTACAGTG
>NW_005187481.1:2330936-2342845 GCF_000239375.1 Pundamilia nyererei | reverse complement strand
TGCCCCTTATGTCTGTTTTGCAATATGGTTAGACAGTGGAAAGAGAGAGCGAAAATACACCATACTGATGTTACCGAGGAGTAGCTCATTTTGTTTGAAGGCATTACTATTATAGCTGTGTAGCAGGGGGCAACATTTTGAGTCAGTGTGAAATCAAATAACATGCTGACAAGTTTAAGATGTTTAAATTATGAGATCATTAGCAATCTTTTGCTGTTCTTTCCGTTCTAAGCCCTCTTTGAATTACGCATATACAATAGATTGGCATGTGAATGGTAAACAAGGAAATAAAGTTAAGATGACAGAATTTGACACAATAACCAAATAATATGAACCCTGCATCCTTGGGGTGTCTGTTGATGTGATTTGGCGCTATACAAATAAAACTGAATATTGAATATTCTAAGATCATCATTCTGTACATACCTGGCTATTTCTGGGGATCTTTTGCCTTTCTTTCACAATCCTTTATGTTGTCTTTTCTGCTGTCACACTTTTCAGACAGAGTAGAACATGAGGACACAAAGCCAAGATTATGATAAAGACCTCAGAGTCTTGCTGAGACTGACAATGGTGTGGCTTGTTATCCCTGTAAGTGTAAAATATGAGCAATTTATCAGCACCTGTTAAACAAGCACAGCGTAAATTTGCAGAAATGCGTCATCTTCGACTGTTCCCCAGCAGTCAACCTGCTGCTTCCTCGCATCTTGCAGCCGGCATGTTTTACACAGACATCTGGTGCTTGTTAGGTTAATAGCAAATTGATGTGGAAGAGCTTAAAACCAATTCAAATTATACGCAACAGTTCAGCATGTGTCTTAAAGTTAGTTAAATAGTAATTGACTTCAGTGTGAAACTGCCCAGGCCATCTTTTTTACTTACAGTGGTACCTCAACTTATAGAGCAGCGTGTTTCTTTTCTTTAGGAGAAAAAGATGTCTTTGCCGCATGCTCTTACCAAATGTATTGGACTTTCCTGTGTCGGACCACATATTTGATTGTGAGGATATGTAATATGATAATAGTTGGTGCATCAATTTATTTACTAGTCAGCTCACACTTCACAATGATGTATTTGATAAAACTAATATTATTGTTTGTCATATCAGAATCTAACACAGTTCAGTCCTGAAAAAAAAAAGTATGTACCCATTTATTGCTTGCATAGAAATTCAAAGGGTGAGTAGCAGCCAGATTCCGCTAATCCAGTTGACCTGATTAACTGATCATCGGTGCATTGTGAGTTGGTCTGGTACATTCAGGTGTGTTGATACAATGGCACAGTCTTCCCGGGAGTGGACAGCCCAACAAAATCTTCCCAAGGTTCCAGGACAATCAAAGCCCAGAGAATCGTCTCAAACTCCACATCCCTCCATTAACATGTTAAATGCTAATGTTCAGGAAGGTACAACATCTCTAGAATATTTTGCATCAAGAAACCACAATTGGACATATAATAGTCCCAAGCAAATCCTCAATGTAATGGCTACCCCCCCCCCAAAAAAAGACCTCATCCTGATTGAAATGTTACGGTGGGACCTTACGAGAAGCAATGTTGTAAAGAAGAGTAGGCCAAAAGTTCTCCACAACAATGTGAGAGACTGATGAAGTCATACAGACATACTTCAAGTTATTGCTTCTATAGTTGGTTCTGCAAGCTACTGAATTGTGGAGTGTATTTAATTTTTCACAGGACTCCATGAAAACTGTTTTCACAAGACAGTATATTTTGTCAGTAAGCGTGAAGTGCCAAATCAGCACATCGCTTTTTAAAAATTTGGTTAAAGAAATAAATTGGAAATATCTACCAGCAGAGCCACTGACTTAAACAAGAAGCAATTTTCCTGGTTTGTTACTGTCTCTGAACGATCCACAATTCTACATGGAAATGAGTCATCAAACCTACATGATGACGTATGTAATTAGGTTTGTAAAGTACCCTAGAAAGAGATCTTTAATAAAGTTAGCAAGACAGCCATGTCATATCACTCATTTTTCTTTATCACACAGCAATATGATACTGTTTTTGTTAAAAATTGAATACAGTGTGATTGCATTGTTCTCACTCTATATTGAAGCAATTTCAAAAATTTCCATCCCAAGAAGTTTAATAAAAAGCACCTAAAAACACCTGCATATTTCTCCAAGTACCACTTGTTTAAAATTCCACTGAAATGAAATTTCTTCATTGCATGTTTTCTCCATTTTTTATTTTATATATGAGTGTATGTCTATCTCTTTATGCAACTGATCGACTGATTGTCTCAGTGCATGGACTAAGCATATATCAACCATTCTGTGAAGTCACATTCTGGTCTCACTCATCTTAAAAAGAGGAGCAATTAGAGAAGTCACTGAGGGAGTGTCATTTAAAATGTAACTGAAAAACTGTATATCCATGGTTCCTTGCTCAGAGCTGTAAAGAGAAATGTGTGTCTTGATTTTTAAAATACTGACCTACTTCCACAAGTACCAGACGTGACTGTTTTCTAAAGTCTAAATGCTAAAACCAGAGACCGTTGACAAACAAATACTCTATCTGAATCTTCCAATGTTCACCCAAAATAATTTTGACACGTTTTATGAATTCCACATGACAGTATCTCATCCTTAAAACCCCTAATGCTACACTGTTAAAAAAAAAAAAATCCTAAAAAAACAGTAATATTCCGGCAGCTGGGACGCCAAAATACTACCGTAAAATAACAGAAAATAACTTTCTCATAAAAATACAGTTATTTTCAGTAATGAAAATAGAGTTTGTTGCGCTAATTTTACATGGGATTTTGCATTTTCTAAGTGCTTTTAGACATTGAATTAGGAACATTTTAACGTGAGTAAACAATGAAATTACCTATAAGCAAGGTCAATGAATGTGCCAACATGAATAATAATGCTTAAATTTACAGAAATATACAGTTAACAGTTGGGATAAATAACATTATTTGATGTAAAAAAAATTGTAAATTTAATTATATTTGATGTTATACAGCACAAAATAATTTATCTTTCAAAACAGGTCAGAAAACTAGATATTGGCTTTAAAATTACAATTCACTGTCAATTTTACATAATATCACATGTAAATTTAGATTTTAAGTGTAATTTAACATAAATTTCCTGAATATTTACTGGACTTTCAGTTTGAATTAAGTGCTAATTAAATGCTCCCTGTAAGATTGTGGGTTTTTTCTGTCACAAAACACCCAAAGAACCCTTATTAAACAAAACCCCTGATTATAATTACATCAAGATTATGTTAATTCTTGATCATATGTTGTGTATGAGCAGTTTGTATAGGTTTATTTTACTTATAAGACATGAGACATGGTTTCAATCATTAACATGGATTTTATTGACAAGAAGCTAACACTTCCTGGAACAATCCAAGAACAACTAACACTTATGCATAAACAAAGGCACGTAGAAAAAAAGAATGTAATGCAAACGCACATTTGAGTACAAAAGAAGGGGGCGATGCCACCTCGAACGTTCATCTGCCTCCCCACATCTGGAGCAACGAAAAGGGGTATATTTGAGGCACATAACCTGCAGGTTTAGAAGTAGCTCTAGCTTTCTGAAAGTCTCACATTCAGGGCTGCTGCTGGCCATTTGGGTTCCCTTGGAGAAATTTGCAAAGTAATCATATGCAAAGAACAACACGAGTAAAACAAAAGCCTCATTGTTATGCTGATTATACTTAACTGATGTATTGATATGTTGTAAGTTGTCACTTTAACACAAACTTTTACCAAAATAACTGAACGAATGGGACTGTGTTTGCAGAGCAAGCACCACAAGTGTCAATGAATAGCCTATTACAATGAACTGAGATGAAGATAATACTTAAGACAATGCTACACCTAAAGCAGGACAAAGTGATAGAGAGCCTGTCAGCAGACAGTAACATACCAACTGGCTAGCACTAATGCTAGCTAAATGTGAATAGGATTTGCAGCCTATATTTCACTTTTTCCCTATCAACCGGGCCACCCGTGCTGTTGACATTGACCATGAACCAGAGACCAGTGTTACTGAACAACAGATATAGTTATCCTCAGGATAAAAATAAGAACTTTTTATGCTCTCCACTCATAGTCCGCAATTTTGGCAATCAACGTCAGAACCTTTGGATTGACTGCAAGGTTTTTCTTAGATGTGTTCCACTCCACTTTGGATCACTTGTCGGGGTTTAGCTTAAGGCATCTGTCGAATGAAAAACAACAACTTCATTAAGAAACTGAGGACTGGACTGTATGTGTTTTTTTACATTTGCAATGAATCTAAGTGTAGATTGAGCTTGCTTTTGAGTGCGCGTTTGGACATACAGGTCATTGTGGAACAGAGGGGTGATGCAAAGATGTTTGGTTAACCTGTGAGTCTATTGCAAATGCTGTTTCAGGGTAGTGAAACATCTGTGAACATCTACTACTCAAAGGTCTCTTTCTATAACTTGACATGAGCATGAATCAAGGATATTTCAGAGACAGCCATCTGAAACATAAATATTAGTTATTTGTTGATTTATCAATCTGCAAATCATCTCAACACTCAAGCATTGCTCATTCTTATGTGTTTTAGCTGCAAATGAAAGGAGATCTGATGATTTGATTTGGATTGCATAACTTTAGATTTCACTGTCTCACCATTCTCATGTCTCAATGCATAAAATTGACTGGTGCTGCCTTACCATTGCAAGAATTCCAAGGTTGCTGCCTGGGCTACTGGATAAGAAATGTTCGTGCAGTAGTAAGAGCCAAACATCAGGATAAGTGCGTTGCTGAAGATAGTGATATGGCCATTCACAATTGCCTGGTCCACAGATAACATGAAGTGCTCGGCTGCCAAAGTAGAGTTTCCTGTTGTGTACATGAACAAGAGACAAGGGGACAAAAAAAGAAGTCCACACATGACTCAAACAACTAACTGCAATGTTACAACTGATGTATATCAATTACATACACTGGCATGCAGTTTGGGCCCTACGATCAACTACAAGGTGTCTAAACTTTTGCTGTGGGCCTTTTTTTTTTCTGTTTAAAAAAATACGAAAATGATTTTATTTAAAATTAATTGTCATCTATAACTTTAAGCCATTTGGAGATTATTTCATCTTCTACTTGCTTAACTGTTCACATGAACTGAAATTTTGACCATGGGTGCCCAAACATTTACATTAAAGCACCATAACTGCGACATCTTTTGACATCGGTAAATGCAGCACAATACTCACCTTTACAGCTTACTGAATAAATTTGAGAACTTGCGCTACTAATCTGCAGGGGAAGAAACAAAACCTTATGAATCATGAAACCTGCCAAAATTCAAATACGTGTATGCAATGTACGTTTAAATGTAGTCAAATAATTCGCCCCAGCTGCTTTAGCCCTACTTCCTTTCCACAAAATAGAAGGAAATACTTGGCTTACATGTCCATTACATTTTACAGGGCAAAGCTAGCACAGTGGGCTATTTCTATTTCCTATTTCTCTTACAGCACATCTTGGCACGCACGAGCTCTCTACAAGAGTGCAGGTGCGTTGCTAGAGTGGAACAGGTCGCCTATTAGCTCTTAAGTTGCATACTTACTTTCACATTAAGACAAATGCATCAGTGGCCACTGTCATCGTGGGCCCCCTAACGGGTATTAGCGGTGTAGAAACTATCCGCATAGCAACTGCTGTGTTTACACGGTCACAGAAATTTGACAGCTAACAAATTAGCGAACAACAACTCTGCTAGCCAGAAAGTTAGTATACAGCTAGACCAGCCGCTAACTGCACCTTGAACTGACAGACGCCGTCCTTTATCTTCATAGCTAGGGATTCCATGCCTTTTACCGTCTCGGTAAACTACGAGCCATAATGGTCAAGCAATGCCAAGTTGATTCTACTGAGCTGAGTTTGATATACTTGCCTTGCAGCACTGCGTGGATGATCTTTCAATCTCTCTCTTCCACCGCGCTTTCCACAGCCATACCTGCGACTTTGTGGTTCTAATTCATTGGCCGATGTTTATGGTCATGCCATTGACATCCAATGGCATGTCACATTGTTTTCATGACCGCACCATCACCTCAGGTGCAATGTATTTTCACAATCTGACTATGCATATGTACAGAGAACAAGGAGATTATGTTTTATTACATTTACAGTGATTTTATGTTATTTTACATTTCACATGTGAAATCACAGTCGATTTATGTAAATTTGATGATATTGTGGAAAAACAGTACTCAACTGTAAAATACACAGTAAAATAAAAAAACATTACTATTTTTTGGAACAGTGTAGGTGTGAAACTCCAGACTGAGAAACTATCCATCTCTAAGTCTTTTGGACTTTCTAGAAATGTACTCAGAGCTAAGCTAGTCTCAGAGGTTTAGTCCAAGCTCAGCTAAAGCTTGACAAAGAAACAAACTAAAACATGTGCTTACCATTAAACTTTAACTGACACCTAACTATCATTCAAACTGTAAAGAAGGCTCAGGAAATTAAAGGAACTTTCACAGTTTTCTAAAGGCACTAAATTAATCATCTGTAAACAATAGAAGTGCAAATATATATGTTGTTTCCTTATGCCGTATTACATGTCCCATTTTGATATTACTAAACTGCGAGACTACATGTAAAATGTGAAAACCAGTTCTTAACTTAATGTGTACGAGTCTGACCTCATTCATTCAAAAAACAAAACAAAACAAAGAGAAGAACTTCTTGGGTGGTTACCACAAACAGGAGGGATTACAGTTGTTTCTGCTAATGCTTCCTATACCTATGGGCATGACTTGAACATAGATAATTAAACAGATTTTTCTTTGTTTGCCCAAACATAATCAAGGTTAAAGTTCCTTGGATGCAGAAAAGCCCATCCTCCCAGTCTATTAGAAATAAATCCAATGCAAGGCTTCCCCACCTGTCTGTCTTATCCCTTATTCCCCCTCATTATTTTATTTCCATACCTGAACAAAAGCATCTAAAACACTGAGTGTACCAAACCATAATAGGACACAGAAAGCGATACTGCTCACGAAAATTTTGCTTATTCTGATATGTCAGAAGCTCTTTGTGACACCTTTACTAAAATGTAGGGTTAATGCCACACGAGTCAAGCTGATTTAGCTTAAAATATAGCAGATGACTGCACTCAGCATTTTTTAATTAAAGGTCCAGTTATCGTATATAATATTGCGCTCTCATTTCTCCTCAGCACTCCCTTTTTTTATTGTCTGTTTCCTCCAGTGAGAAGGGCTGGCCAGTGATGCCAGCCCAGGGTTGTTTCCGTGGTAATGAGCTGTCAAGGATATAAAGAAGGGTGTTCTTTTTTCTTTGCATATCTCTTCCTTCCAAATAGGGAATGTAGACGAGAGAGCTAGTCTGGCAGCAGCATCTGTGGAGAGCACGCCCTGGGGATTCTAGTGTCACAGATGCAGTTTAAGAACCATGTGAATGGAGTGGCTCTCCCTGACTGCAGGCTGTGGGTCTGGCATGATTAGACCTTTAGATGTGTTTTTGTTGAATGAGAACTGGGTTCTGAGGTGCTCAGAAGAACTGGTCTAAAGAAGTAATTTAATTTACCAACCTCTAATGACAATAAACATAATTTCTGCAATCAGTCTCTGCTCTTTTGGGTTTGCTGATATGTTTCCCTTTGATTGTGTAAGTGCTAATTGCATTTTAGCTTGCCACAAAGAAGCACACTTATTCGTCAGAAATATGTGCTCTTATTGAGACTAATTTTAGATACATTTTCAGCATTTTAATTGTTCACTCTTTATGGCTCTCGCACACACACACTTTGCTTCCTATGATTCTATATTTTTGCTGCACAACAGATGTAATAACCAACTGCAACGGAAATCATAATTAAGATCTGCATTATTAGTTGTTTTTTGCAGTACCTATATAATAGACTTGGAATCAGCATTGTTGATGGACAGAATAGTGATGTGAAACCACAGTTGTTTTCAGGCATTGGTAAGCTGCGTCCTAGTATTCCACAAATAGCGCAATAAGGAGAGAGTAATTCTTTGAAATTAATTGAAGCCGGTCTCTGGCATCAAATATGCAAACTAGACTGTTGCAATAAAGACCCTGCTGACCCTGCTGCTGAGTGAAGCACAGCTGATAAGCAAACTCTGGACAACTTTACTTAAGATTTTTTTTTTTCTTACCTAATTTCTGAAGCCTTTCTTTTATTTCAGCAGTGTCTCTTTTGCAGGTTGATAAAATCTATGGTCATGCTACTTTCTGTCATAATTTTTCTCTGCTGCTGTCACCAGACTTCAGTTTATGATTGTCACCATGTGCATGAGACAACAGCACAACAAAGCCCTGAGTGCAGTACTGGAAAAGAGAAGATAGGGTTACTCAAACTGATGAGAGCTCATTATCCTGCAACACAATCTCTCCAACAAGTATTAATTAGTGTAAATTAAAGATGCACAGAAGCTTGCTAACTCCAAACTGGGGGAAGGGAATCAATGCCAGAACCACCTACCTCCCCAAAAAGGCAACTTAGAGCTGTCATGGTCCTAATATAACTGAGGTTGAATTTCATTTTCTTGCTTTTCATTCAGCTCAAGTTGTATTTTTTGGTTTTTTCAGTTTATTTCCCTATCGATCTGTCTCATATTCCTGAGGTTATGCTTTCACACTCCATGTTTGATGTGAGTATTCTTATTTCAGTGTGTACTATTTGTCCTCAGTATTTGTATTTTTGTTACTTCTTGTTTGTCGTTTAAGAGTACTTATCGTTTGAATCATGTCCTGCTTTGATTCCCTGATTAATTATGTTTTTCTCGTTTCATTACCAGTTACCTATCAGCCTTGAGCAGAAATGGGCAGCGTTACTGTAATCCAATTACTTTTAACTGTAACGAGTAAAGTAAGGGATTACTATTGCAAAAAAGTAAGATAAGATAAGATAAGATAAGATAAGAAGAACTTTATTTATCCCGAGGGAAATTTTTTTGTCATACACATGCTCAATGCAGCAAGCGAGACAGAGGAGCAGAGGAATAAGCTATTCAATATGTACAATAGAATACAAGTGTACAGTAATATACAGTGGGATAGTGCAAAATATAATATCAAATAACTGTAACAAGTAACAATATAACTAATTAGATTACTGTTACTTTCTCGTAAGCATGCTGGATTACTGCGTTACTAAACTGTTGTGTTTGTGAGAGTGTCTCATGACAATGACATACGAGCGTGTGACATCTGTGGCAGCAACAGACGTGTGTAGATCAACAATGGATAATATGAAGCGCAGGAGAGAGTACGACCATGCATCAATTATAGCTTTGAAGTACTGACATTAATTTGAGTTTGACAAAAAAAACATTAGCATCCGCTGTACACTCTGCATGGGAAGAAAACTTCTTTCTACAGCAAAAAATTCCACTTCAAATCTGAGCAAGCACATAGTATGAAAGATAAGCGCCAGTTAACAGTCTTGTTTATTGCTCTCATTATTCAAGGAAATTCTTTTAGATCAGTGTAAACTACACTTAGCACAAGTACTTTTAATATCCTTTTGATAACATTAAGTAACAAGTAACTTGTATCTCAAGGCTGAAGGACACAAGTTAAAACTCAAAACTGCCATAGCAAGTTACCAAGTTCTTATGCATCTCTAAATGTAACTAACACTCACTTCCCGCTCAGCACTTAACACTTATTTTGTCAAGAAGCACTCTGCTGCAGACTGATGCACACTTTGCAGAATTTAATTAGAAATAACTAGGTTACATATGTTCATAATCCACACTGAAGATGAGATTCATAACACTTGATACGGATCCTAAGTGTACAGATGCAACAGTATATTCAGCCATTTGGTAGTCAGAAAGTCTCTGGAATATAGAAAAAAAATCCTGACAATTAGATTTAAACTTTGAAACTAAAGGCAACATGTCCCAAACTGATAGCATTTTTGTTAGTCGGCAGGTCATTACCATAAATCCAGATATTTATTTGTTCCCCTTTGGCACACTCTTGGTAATGTTTAATTGTTATTGTTACTTTTTATTTATTTAACGTATAAATTACTTCTAAACACATGAAAAAAATAACTAGTACTTGTATTTACAAAACCTTTGGTACCCATTTAATTTAAAAAGCTGTAGAATTTTATTAATTCAGTAAGGCTTGAATGAGTAATTTGAACTGCAGTAGGTCAAGGAGGAATTGTCAGCTAAAGATAACTCAGAGCCTGGTAAATACTCTGACCTTTTAAACCTTGTTGCACTCAGCAATCACAGGCTCTTCCTCCAGGCAACTGAAATGAAGCCAATGCCTACAAAGAACATAAAAGCTAAAAACATATCAAAATTTATACACCACAGTACAGCAACTCTCACTGCCTGAAATGTCTGACAAGTTTCAGTGAACGCAGCAATCACAGGGTTGATGCCAGCAGATTGCAAAGCTGATGGCAGACCAGGCCTCGGATAACCTCAAATTTTTAAATGTATAATTAATTAAAAAATTTTGAAGAGGCCCAGTCTTCCATGATATTTCCTCTTCATCATTGCCTGTTTTCGGTTGCCTGAAGCGCTCTTGTAGCAGTTCATCTCAGGGGTGCGTCTTCCTGATGCATTCATGGATGCTCCTTGTTTCTTCCCAGAGTGTGACTCTGACTCACATATCCTCCTCCTCCCTCTTTTCATTGCTTGGAGAGTCTCAGAGTGTGGACTTTGCATGAGACCTTGTGTGCTGTCGAGTTTTCATGTTTTTGAATGAGCATCGTGAATCTCCTCATTTAATCACCTAACTATCCCCGATGGGTATTTGATGACTAGTAGGACTTACTTGTTGATATTGCCGATCTTATTTCTAAAACTAAGCTGGTTTCTTAGCACCTCTCCTACTCTTTAATAGTATTTAGCTATTGCTATGCTCCTTCCTAACCACAGTTCCTGTTGTTCTGTGAAATACCCAGCTACTTTTATCGGTCCTGTATGCTATCCAGCTTTCTGGTAATTCCACTCCTTTGGTCCTGATCACCTTCACTGTCTTTACCAGCACACTCCATTCCAAATTACATAACATTGTTTTCTTCACTGTAAAAATCTAATGAGGTGGGAAAATGACCTGAGTGCTCATTCACTCCCGGTTTATAGCTTGGTGTCATCAACTCAGTGATCGGTCAGTGATGGTCGCTCCACTTCTGGATCTATATTATTATCCACTTGTTGTGATGAGCTACAAGAGTGGGTTGAAGCCTGTGCAGATTTGGTATAGCATGCAAGTGATGAATAACATTTTTCGACCTTTGTGCTTACTTAAGTGTTACAACTTGGCAGGTCAAGGGGAGGTCTTGGGCAGGTCATTGTAAGTTTGAAATTGTTGCTTGAGGGGATCCTTCATCATCAGGATTATTTTGCCGTGTGTTGGACAGTTTGAGTTACCTGTTATTAGTAGTGCACTAATTTGTGCTGTGAGCTTGATTATGCAGATGGAGTGGATAATGGCAGGTAGTATCTCAGAATTTAAAGTTAATTGGAAATTAAAGTGTGTACAAATATCTAAATAAGAGTCTTACTTGGCTACTAAAAGCAATTAAAAGCTTTAATAACTCAGAAGTGTAACTATTAGTGTTGACTTAATAGGGCGCACAAATTTTTGCATGTGCCATGATTAGTGGTTAACTTTTTGTCAGTACGAGTTTTGTTTCCTTTCACTTGAAAAAATAGAAAATGAAATACACACACACACACACACACACACAGATACGCACAAAGGGGTGCAACGATACACAAAATTCACGGTTCATGCCTTTTTAATTTGTCATTTATTAAAATTATAAATATATATTTTAACTCAAAAGTACAGTTTTAAAATTTAACCCTAACCCTTGTGCGTGTTTTTTATTTTGACAGCGAATGCGCACCTGCGGACC
>NW_005187481.1:2319371-2329462 GCF_000239375.1 Pundamilia nyererei | reverse complement strand
TGTGTGTGTGTGTATGTGTGTATGTGTATGTGTATTTAAAATCACTCTGCTACCACTCCTCATCTCACAATGTCTGCCAGTGGAAATCAAATTAATTTTCCATCAGGACTGCCATATCACTAGCCAGACAAGAATGATGTATTGAACTTAATATTCATTTTTCATCATCTTTGGCAATCTTTGTACTTTTAGCAGTCTAATAGAGGTCTTCTAAGAATAAGGACATCATCCATTTCAAATTCTCAAGACAACCACTTATGTCCTATAACTGCTCTCGCATGTGACTTGCAGAGATGTTTTCTTTTCTTTTGTCTTCTGTTCCTTTGGAAGAAAATTTTTATTAGTTACAAGCTACTGACAGTTGTTGAAAAGAAATGCTTTGTAAGGTACCACAAACAGAGGCGTTAACACTGTGACTTTTATCTGTGAAATAAAATATTCCAAGCATATAAAAATAACGGGGCAGGTTACAATAATCTGACAGACACTTTCGGTGCAGTCAAATTTCCTTGTTTTCCATAATTCCATATGTTATATTTAAACAGGACTGGAGGACTCTAAAGCAGGAACACTAGGAATCAGGTTAACTGCCTTATTTTAATGAAGTTCAGAATGTGCAATGAGGAGTCTGGGGGAGGGGAAATAGAGGTCTGTGAGAAAATGGTTAGGGAGTGGGCAAGCAGTGAATCCAAATCAGGGACTATGCATAGCTTTTGAACAAGAAGGGATCTAGATCACAGACGAGACCCATGGCTAGCCATTGAAGAAAAACACACAATCAAAGAAGGTAAGTTTTCCATTAAAAGTGTGAGTGTAATGCTATAATTTGTATTTAAATGCAGCAGGTGGGTGATGAGTAGAGTGCAGACAGGTGCACCAGCCAGGAAACCAGAAAGTGGCCACACCTTTGCAGAGACAGAAGTGCACACAAACAGAGCTCATGCAGAAAGTTAGAAAGGAACAGGCAGGTCAGCACTAGAGGCAAACAGGACTGTAATTGTATACTGTTCATTGAAATAACTATCTTTCCACATTTAAAGTAAACATGCACAATATGTCCATGAGTGATTTTAATCAGCCATCAAAGTCAGAATCATAATCCCAGAATTAAAAAACAATATTGTCTTAATGAGAAAGGACAGGGACCCATGTTAGTCCAACTTTCCAGGAAAATGAAAGAAGACATTAGATGAATGAGGAATTTATTTCATTAAAACTGTTGCTTTTAACTTAACACTGCCGTCGTCCCACAGGATAGGTTAACCTTTCCACACCATGAATGCATAGAGCATGAACCAGCTGATGCAACAATACTGTAACAAATATCCTTCATAAAACATGAACAGGATTTTTACAAAAGGCATGATATAAAAAAAATCAAGGAACAACAAATAATGTTTCCAAACATCATTTTATACCTTTTTAGAAAATATAAGCTTATTACATATTGTAAGCAGAGGTGATGCCAGGACAAAATAAACAGATGGTCTCCTTCCTGATATAGCCTCAAGAGAGCCAGTGACAGACATATCCCCACCAGTGAGGGCACATAGCCTTACACTGTGAAAATACACAGAATGCATGCCCTGATATGATACCCCCGCAGGGAGGACATGTAAAGCTGTGCTCATAAATAGCATTAGGCTTGACTGACAAATGCAGTGATTAGCGCTCATTTCCTCACTCTGCTTTGTAATGCTGGTTGGTTCAATATTTAGAGGAAGCCATTTAATTTGACAGAAAACAAAAGGGGAAGATTAGTTTGTAGTAAGTGCTTGTGAAGCGTGTGTGTACATATACTTATTTACATGTGTGCATACAGATCTACAGTAATTACTATACATACATAGACATAACGTACACACACGATCAGTCAAAACTCTTAGTACAAACTCATTTATCCAATTTTTATGTAAGAATGTAAATGCGAGTGAATAACTTCAAATGGTACCAAAGCAAGCACAATAATACAGTCTCAATCAAAAGATTAAGACCAGGTGAAAAATGGTAAAAAATCATATTTTGCATGGTTGGATCTTAACAAGGTTCCAAGTAGAGCTTCAACATGCAACAAGAAGAAACGGGAGTGAGTTTTTTTTGGTTTTTGTTGGGTTTTTTTTTTTGTCATTTTTCAAGTGGTCTTAAACGTTTGATTGAGATATAAACTTCATAACACAAACAAATGAAATTAAATAAAATATTAATTTGGTTTAAAGTGGAACAACTTCTGCTGATGATATAGAGACACTGTAAATCTAAAGACAGTGTTGAAGCAACACAGATTGAGTGGTTTACCTTATAGCAAGATAATAATACAAAACACTGGAAAAGATGAAATTACAGGGAAGCCCAGAACAATATTTTAGGTTTTAACTTAGTTTTAACTACTGTAAGTCAGTCATTAGCAGGTAACACAGTTTGAATCATTTGAAATGTAAAGAAACTCCGAAATATTTTCTTAACAAGTGTCCTGTCATAGAGCTCTTACTATATCCATTTTCTTTTTGTGGCAATTAGTCACCACACAGGCGCAGCTGTACTTGCCAACTGTCAGGTGTGAATATGTGAGATTGCTTAAGTGTGAAGAATGACATTTTTAGAAAACGACTTGGTTTTTTTTGTTTTCATGGTGTGTCCCTCTTTACCTGATTCTGCTTGAAGATCTGATAAACTCTTTTTTTTTAACATTAAAGTGCTTTAAACCAGCAGTCCCCAACCCCCAGGCCACGGACTGGAGTCGTTTGGTACCTGGCCACAAGAGTTGAGGCCCGGGTGTGAAATTTATGGTTTTCAGGGTTTTATCGTTAACTCGGTTTCCCTGTGTCCCCGTGTCTTATGAATCGATTTTCTTTTTTTTTTTGGTATCGGTACTGGTTTTATTTTGTTGTATTTATGCGCGGCACCTTAAAGGCCGGTCCATGAAAATATTGTCTGACATAAACCGGTCCGTGGCGCAAAAAAGTGTGCGGACCACTGCTTTAAACCTCTGTCTTGAAACCTTACCCTAGTTTTTTTTTATATATTTTGGATAGTGGTTTCTTTTTCATTCACTTTTAGTCCAGTCCTTGTACATGACTATTTCCTTTCTTTCTTTCTTTCTTTCTTTCTTTCTTTCTTTCTTTCTTTCTTTCTTTCTTTCTTTCTTTCTTTCTTTCTTTCTTTTTGTTAGACAATTTAACAGTGACCAATGACTCATTCCAGCATAATAAAGGCACTAAACTCAAGGAATGAACCAGTCTTGTGTTTATGAATAACAGAAAATTGAAAATCTATCTTTAGGCACTTTCTTACCACCAGCATTTCACAAAAGCACTAACTTTTTTCAACCTTCTTGAGGTAAATCTCTGAAAAATGCAAAGCGATAACATTTTGACAGGCAGAAAATATTATTTTTGCACCAACAAGGAGATTCCCAAAGAGCTGTTAAACAAAAACACTGGGTTGGGGATCTTGTTAAAAGTAATTTAATTACAAACAGAAAAGTAAAATTAAATTTCAGTCCAGCAAGTACAATACTGAACAAAAAAAAGCAATTAGGTGGTTTTTAAATCTGCAAATTCACTTCATATATGACTAATTTAAATTTCTCATCTAAACATAATTGAGTCTTATACCTTTGTATTCTCCAAGTATATTAGAATAAATCATGTTGAAATAAAAGAAAGTAGTCATGTTTTCTCCTAAAGACTGCCACTTGGAAAGGCATTCTGGAGGATAAAGGACTACGCTACCCTCCATTTTGTTTCGACATTAACTGATTAACTCATTATCAAATGATATGATAATCAAATTAGTAATTATAAACAATTGTGGGAGTTAACATGTGGAGATATCGCTAACAGACCAGGTAACAGGTAACCATGTAACATGTGTTTTAACTGTTGAACAAACTAATGTAGGGTTTTTACTTTACCACAACATAGCCACAGCCACTGTAAAAGTTCATGCAGACAAGGTGATGCAGCTACTGCAGTCTATAATAAATCCATAAAGAGGCTGCAGGAATAAGGGGAGGCAGCGATATACTGTAGTTAATGTTGCATGGATCTGACCTTCATTACATTTTGTGGGACAGCAAACACTATTCACTGAAAGCCGCTACACTTAGAACACTGTTACACTAAAACCTTTGCCTGTTGTTTGGATATCTCTCTGTCTCACACACTTACAAAAGAAAGCCATACATTTTTTACAAGGATGGGCCAACATCTTCCACATGCAACCCACTTCCACTAGTAATAATAGCTTAACACAAAAAAAGTAATCACAAAAAAATACTAATAAAAAAATCTGATAGGAACTGCACTTATAGTCAATCTTACCTATGTTTAAGTTTAGGATGAATTGTTTTTTCCTTGTTTTTTTTCTCATTTCCGAATATATAATGATGTAACCCATTATTTTGTTGCTGTATTGCTATCTGGTGTTGGTCCTGATGTGCATTGTTCTTCCAGAGTTATTTCTACCAAAGATGGACCGATCCGATATTACGTATCATTATCGGTCCGATACTGACCTAAATTACTGGATTGGATATCGGAGAGAAATAAAAAAAATGTAATCCGATCCATTAAATTTATTGATAGAAAGTGTGGTTGGTTTGTTTGAACTGTTGTACCAAGTGTGAAATAAATAAATAAATGAAATGAAATATCATGAAAGCACCTCACAAAACTTGCAACACGCCGTAACTCGCTTCATAACCTTAGCACGTCGGAGCAGTATGCATCACGTGATAGAGCGGCTGTGGCATGCGAGACCTGTCGGTGGTCTGGTTGAGATCAGTGCAATTCTAAGTGTTATTGTATAGCTCTAATATACAATTAACAAATAGGATTAACCTGAGTATATCTGTGATGTTTCTGTAATCAAAGCTTTTGATGGCCGCTTGCTTTGCTTTGACTGATCTGCATAGGATGTCAGTTCTTGGAGAATGTATATACCACAATTTTATTGTTTTCAAAAATTCTCTGGATGATGATGATTATGCAGAATTTCTTTCTCCTTGATCTGTACATCTCAATAAAGACACAGCTAAAAAATAATTGCTGGCCTATAATGATTTGACGTAGATGTAACAGTCTTTTTAAAAACATTCAGTCTTTTGACAGACTGAGACATTTAATGAATTGCCTGAAATCTGTGAGAGGCATCTGCTGTAAAAAGTTGACTCTATACCACAGACTTCCTGGATGAGTTGCAGATAGACAAAAGTCTTCACAGCTTTCACACTAACTTCAAGCTTCAGTTTATGGATGCATATTTTGGAAACTACTGAACTGCTCTTCAGTGAATGAAGCACACGACAATGGGACGCCTACTTGACCCAACGGTGTGCTGAGGTCACTTCCACTTCAGCTACTGCCTGCTCCCACTGGATCAATCTCTATTTCTGTCCGGTAGGCGTGTCAGTACTGGCATACTGACTTCACTTTACTCTGAGACATTCAGCTTATCCAGCTAAAGAACACTTTGGCTCAGTATCTTATATGTTCCACAATTTTGATTTGATGTAAAGCTCAAACCCCCTATAACACAGTTGTGATACTGTATTAATTTACAAGTAAGTTGCGATGTCCCATGGTTTGTCATAGGACATCAATATATTTTTTGGTCTTACCAGAGAAACTCTGGAATAGCCACCGCTATATTATTTAGACTATTAGTAAATGTACTGGTACATACAACCCAAACCGTAGGCTGCATCCTTCGGAAGACCCAGCCTTCGCGGTCTACGTGGGCCGGGTCCTTCGAAGACCGAGAAGGCCGGAAGTGCGAGGCTGTGAAATGGGACGGTCTAGCCTTCAGATTTATAACCCCCGCTGTGTCGGTGGAGTTTAATAAACTCGGCCATCTGCTCCTTGCTATCTAAAATATAACAGGACACTGGCGTAAATTCTTGACCGTCTCACACTTTGACGTTTGACATTTATTCAGCTGTGTGAAAATGGATTAATAAAGTTTTATTTAATCTAATAATCGAATAACTTTTATCTCAGCCAAACCGATTTACTCCGGAACAAATACAACACCGAAAAAAGCCAACCAATTACATTTTTAAGTTATCTGAGTGACTTATATATCATGTTTAACCTGAGTAGTGAAAGACAGCGGGGGTCTGAAAATGATGAAGCCGGGAGTCTGCAGCTCTCGCCGGCTCGAGTGACCATTGAACCCCCCAGCTAGCTATCGAGCAGGTGGGTAACAGACATGTCCGAAAACGTCAGCGCACTTTTGCAAATATGCGATGTCTTGATAAACCAAGCAGATAAGTTTACACAGCTACTTTCTCGCCTGAAAATGTGTTAAAAGGTTATTTTGTGACCCAGAAAGATTAATAAGAAAAATTTTAAAACTTAGTAGCGGCCGCCATTGTTGGAAACTGAAATTGGCTGGGCCGCGCTATGAATTCTGGGATATGGTGGGCCACGAAGGACACACCCGACCCATCCTTCAAATTCGGGGAAATGAAGGCTGCATTTGTTGGCCGCATTTGAAGGAGTTGACGAATTGGGACAGCCTTCGTCGCCTGGCTGTGACGTAATTGGCCTTCAAATGTGGCCTCCGAAGGATGCAGCCGACGTTTTGGGACACAGCTACAGTGTTGGGGAGTAATGGAATACACGTACCAGCTTTACATATTTAAAAAACAAAGTATGAGTAACTGTACCAACTATAGCAATAAGAGGTTCCGACTGGAAATCTGACCGTGCAATGCAACCAACCTGCTCTCCAAGCAGCAAGCAAGACTCCACCTGCAACATAAAGAAACATCTGGAAGTAAGTTCTTTTTTTAAAACTAATGTTAGCCTACTGCAACTACCTTCTTTTAGTTGTGGTAGCTACCTGGGTTATGTACCAGTTCACTATCTTTGATGTACTATTGCAGTGTGATTTTATTGCTATTAATGAAGGCTGCATTACAACCTGCCAGCTGCAAATAATCATGTGCAGTTCTGAAAGCAGACAGAAAGAAAACATGTTACTGGTACAGAAATAGTTTTCTATTCAAGATCACTGCAAAAAGTGCAGCCTTACTTAATGTCCACCCTACTCTTACTCATTTTATAGTAAGTTTTATAAATCTAGTTGGCATTGCTTTCAGAACTGCACATGATTATTTGCAGCTAGCAGGTTGTTAATGCTATCCATCAAGTTAACTAACCTCAACCAATGACAATCAATCAATCTTTATTTATAAAGCACTTTTCATAAAGAAATGTAGCACAAAGTGCCTTACACGGTTAAAAGCAGCCCACCCCACCCCGCCCTCCAACTCACTCCCCACACTCTCATTAACATAAACATGGATACATACATGCACATCAGGAGGCTGCGTGCCCAGCCTCTTCTTCAGAAGGGGCCTCACCACCGCCGTTTTAAAGGCAGCAGGAAAGACACCCAACTGAAGAGAGCAATTCATCATGTATAAAAGCTCAGCTTCAAAAAAATCCATAAAGTGTTTTAAAAAGTGAAGAGGGGATTGAATCTAAAAGACATGTGGTGGGTCTCACTGTGGAGAAAACTTTCTTAAGGTTCTCAGCATTAACCAGGACAAACCTGTCCAGTGTCTCCTCAGGTACAATCGAGCCCTCAGATGTGTTTAAAATCATATCACGAGAAGATAAAACATCACATCTGATGGCGCTGATTTTTCCCCTGAAGTGGCTGCAAACTGCTCACAGAGCAAGTCTGTGGGGGTTCTTTGGGAGCAGTTAAAATCAGGGTTAAATAAATGATCTATGGTGGAAAAGAGGACCTTGGGATTATTTTTGTTAATACTGATTATTTTGGTGAAGTATGAATTTCTTGAATTCCTTAATGTATTATTGTACATTTTAAGTTGCTCGCAAAGTATTTGATGGTTGATTACATTTTTATTTTTCCTCCATCTCCTTTCTGCTGCCCTGCAATTTCTTTTGAGTTTTTTGACTTCTTCGTTTCTCCAGGGTGATACATGTTTTACGTTAATCTTTTTGGTGGTGAGTGGAGCAACGGAGTCAAGGCTTTTCTTCAGTTTGCTGTTAAAATAATTCAAAATAAAATCGCAGGGTGCAGGAAAAATCACAGGGGGGCATTCGTCTAAAACCCTGGTAAAATTTGCAGCCACTTCAGAGGTTAGATAGCGCCTCCTCACAGTTCGCACCCGCTGAATAAAACCGGTGATGTTAAAAAACACACAGTAGTGGTCAGAGACAGCCAAGTCAATAACAGAGGACACACTGGTGGACATCCCATAGGTGATGACCAGGTCCAGAGTGTGTCCTCTGTTGTGAGTTGGCTGCGTGACGTGCTGGGTAAAATCCATACAGTGAAGAATGTTTAAGAATTCTTTCGATGCAGGGTCAGAAGGATTATCTATGTGCAGGTTAAAATCACCGGTTAAAATGATCATGTTATATTTTGAGTGTATGTTTGTTAAAAATTCTGAGAATTCCTTGATAAAAGCAGCACTGTCTTTAGGTGGTCTATAAATTGTGACAGATAAAACTGGAGGGCTGCTAAAAACAATAGCATGGAATTCGAAAGTGGTAAAATGGTCAAATAAAATTTGTTAAAAATAAACAGTCAAGTTTATTATCTAAAATTTAATCATTAATAATAAAAGACTTGTTCAACAGAGAGCGGACATTTAAAAGTGCCTTACTGATCGAGACTGGTGGATTTTTGACAGTAGAGTTCAATGGATGTTGACATTTTTGAAGGGGCCAGAGGTTATTAATGTTTTTGCAGTTACTGGATTTATGATAATTCTGTTGCTCTCTGTTTGTGATTATGACGCGTATTGTGTTGACTGTGGGAGAGAGAGGTCTGAGTCCAGAGTTTTGTGTATTACTGTTAAAATTGGAACAAATATAGGAACTGTGACCAGGGGGACATCAGTCAGTGGCGGACAGATCAGCAGGTAATGTCGTTTTGGGGTAATGACAGGGCCGTGTGCGAGAGTGCTGTACGCCAAATGCCAAATTGGTGGACAGCAAACGGCGTCCCCAGGCATCCCAGCTACCAATGTTAGCTCTGTGGCAAGTAGCTTTCAGTAATAGTAATAAATCACATAGCAATAGTACATTCATGTATTTTTAAAAAGCATGACAATATATCAAGTAATCCAAAGTATTCAGAATACATTACTCACATTAAGTAACTTAACGGAATACTTTACAAACTACATTTTGGGCCATGTATTCTGTAATCTGTAGTGGAATACATTTTAAAAGTAACCTTCCCAACACTGCTTACATTTCTAATGACTTTTGAGCACTTAAACCATTTTCTACTACAAGTCTAATTCACCCAGCCACACACACACTGGGTGTTTTGATCTATACCTAAGCACTTTTAGCTAACATTCACACACTCAAACCCAATGAATGTGACAAGGGCAACTTGGAGTTCAGCATCTTGCCCAAGGATACTTCAAGACATGGACAAGGATCAATCCACTGACCTTCTGATTGGTAGACAACCTGCCCTGTAACCTGAGCCACGCTTGCCCCCAATTAATTTTGTAACCCAAGCAACGAATTAACTACTAAACACTTACTTTGTACCTTACTTGTCTTCTAACTTTCAGCATACTTTTGACAGATTATAACTGCCTCCTTGCCGGTCTTGACGCTAGAAGGCAGCATACATTCATACAAAATACCAAAAGAACACCAAAGATGAACGAGTTTAATATTTTAATATGCAAGATTTTAATATTTTGTTGTCCTTTCCCTTATTTAAAATCACAAAAAATCAAGTTCATTTTTTTGACATAAAGATACCTTAAGAACCTATAGTGTTGTACTAGAGGTCTAGCAGTATGTTTTTCAGTGCTGCAAACAAGTGAGTTCTGTGTGTGCCGCATGCGTCTGGTGTTCATTGGAAGTCCAGCTTTATGACTGTGTAATGCTTAGAGAAGACAGATACTTGCTTAACCAAGTATGTTTTTTGTATTGCCCTTACAGCTTTTTCAAATGCTTAGAATTAATATTGTATATGGTATTGTATTTTTATTTTTGTACTTAATGTTCACTCAAAGGTTAGAATACTTGCTTCACAATCTAGGAAAGCATTTACAGCTTCAGCAAACTGCATGGGGAGAA
>NW_005187481.1:2305540-2318006 GCF_000239375.1 Pundamilia nyererei | reverse complement strand
TTTTCCGCTTGTATTCTATAATTGCATGCATGTTTACACTTTTTTAATAAATCATCACATCTCTTTGTTTTTATTTCCTCGCAAAATATAAAGAATTGAGATTATGGTTCCAGACTTTAGTACGGGTATACACACCACTGGTTAGTCAAAGCAAACTGATTCCATATCTATTTGCTTCAAAGCTAACTAAACTAAATTACTTACTTATATTACTCTGCAAAATGACCTGAAACACACTGCCTTAAAAACACCAATTAACAATATAAATCTTAAGCTACAGTGCCATACAACAACAACAAAAGTCCCTATCCTAATGAGGTCACACATATGATCTTTCTTTTAGTTCACATGTATGAAAAAGACAATACAAGGGAACATCAGAGTTGGCATGTACTCAGCTTTAATATCACTCCGGGTTCTTGACTAGCTTTGCATTAGTGTGCTGTTTGTACAAATGTTTGCAAAAAGTGGAAGTTGTGTTAACAGTAAAATTCAGCTATTCTGTCCTGAATGCAGTTTTCGCTTTACCATTGTGCTCTTGTCCTTTTGTGTAATAAAAAGAAAAGATAATGTCACTGCTCCATTCATGCAGTATCAGCATTACAGATGGGCCACAGGGTCTAGGCCCACCCAATACAGTCACCGTGGGCTTCAGCTGAATTCTTCTGATACTCAATAACTATAAGTTAGACTAATTCATCGGTTTGGCAACGAAAAACACAAGACCTATATCACCGATAAAATAATGCAGTGTAAACTCAGTTTAGTTGTTCTGTTCACAGTAGTTTAGTACTTGACAGCAACAATCGTGGTAACCAGCATGCCTGAGGAAGCTACTGGGCCAATGCAGGTCAGAAAAGAGGTCATTCATTAGTTTGTGCATTTAGTTTTAAAGCATGACCCTACTCGAAAATTGCAAAACAAATGGAAATGTGTGAAGAACATTGTGCCGTCTCAGTCAACTGCCCTAGTGTGTGGTGAGTTCACTGAGCCACTTCTTCACCTACAGGAAATATCTCTACTGTCTGTCTCCTGCTTTGCCTTTTAGAACTGTGGCTACATTTCTCTGGAAATATTGTTCTAAATGTGCATAGCACCATTTAACAACTGTCAAGCAGTTTTTATGAGACATGTTATGTTTGTTGGAGGAGTGATGATTTGGAACCTTGCAGGCAGTGATTTGACCATAAACTCATCTTTTTATCAAATTATTCTAAAATCAAATGTGAGGTCTTTTTTTCCCAACAACTAAAGCTTATTTCAAATCAGGCCATGCAGCAGGACAATGGTCTCAAGAACATCAGCAAATCTGACAAAGAAATGAATCAAGGTGTTGCTATAGCCCAGGTGCAGTTCACCTCTAAACCCGATGTGGCAGGACTTTAAGAGAGCTGTGCATAAACAATGCCTGCAAACCGCAATGAATTGAAAAAGAGTGGAAGAAGAAGAAGGTGCGAAAATTAAATGCAAGAGACAGATAAAGCCAGTCATATTTTAAGTTATTGCTGCTTAGAAGTGGTTGTACAACCTAATTAATCATTTGGTATACATAGTTTTTTTTTATATGACTGCATAGAGTTATTGGAAACTTTCCTTTTCACATGACTAATTCTGAAAAAAAAAACCCATAAATAAATAAAAACAAAATAGAGTAATGAAATGGACAAATGACACCAGTAAGGGAACAGCTCATGATTATACAAATACGCCTATCAAACATGGTGGTGGCAATGTTATAGCATGAGTGTTTAGGGCTGCTACTGGAAGTAAGCCATTAGTGTTCATTAGTGTCACTGCTGATAGTTACTTTTCACAGTGCAAATGGATAATGATCCAAAGCATACTGCAAATGCAACCCAGTAATTTTTCAAAGCAAAGAAATGGAATATTCTTCAATGACTGGTCACCAGATGTCAGCCCAATAGAGCATGCTTCTCAGTTACTTAATACAAAACTGAAGGCAGAGAGACAAACAAGCAGCAACTGAAAGTGGTGGCAGTAAAAGCCTGGCAGAACATCTCAAGGGAGAAAACATCCCATTTTGTTATGTCCATTGAGATTTTGTTTGTTATTTAAGCTACAAAGTGAAGTATTACTAACTTACATTTAATTCAACATGCTACAATGGAAAATAATATAGAAATTTCTCCAAGAAGAAATGGAAAGCATGCGGAGGTCAAATGGATAAAATTAGATATCTGTTATTGTCTCTGTAAAAAAGCAAGCTTTATTGCTGAAAACTGCAAAAAGGACAGACAAACTCTACTTAACTGATCTGATTGTTTGCTATTGAGTCTATGGATTGCTCCACAGCACTCCTACCAATTACTTACAGGCTTGTTAGCTGACATCCCAGCTTGTATGCTCACCTCCCCTTTAGACAGAGTGGGATGCTTATAGCTCCTACAAAACTCTAGACTATTATCTACTATTATTTTATCAGACATCCCTGGTATAGTTATAGGGCTATCACCCTGAAGCACATTGGTGCTGTTAGAAAGTGTGTGTCTGTGTGTGTGTCTGTACTGCTAAAGTAATGCTAACAGCAGGGTTATGGGAGAAATGTCTATGTAATTGGTTGTGGCATTATTTTTTTTTCCTTGACTCACAATTTAATGTAGTTATGTTTACTTTGACAACTCTGTTGCAACTCAGATATTATTTAAATAAAAGTAGAATGTTATCAATAGTTGTGGAGAAACTAGAAAATTAAATTTCATTTAAATAATGTTTGTGCATATGTGCACTGCATATTTGATGCACTTAACTTAGATTTAAATCAAATATATAATATAATATATGAGTGCTGAAAATATATCTGCTGTTGGGATTATATGTTCCATGACATTTCAGGGGGGGGGGGGGCGCAAGATCTCTGTCTAAATAAATAAATAAATCTGGGTAAATTCCCAGATGATTAAACATGCAACTGTTTTGCTGGTAATAACTGAAATGAGTAAAGAAAATCAATAGCCTATTTATGCAAGATAATTCATAATTTTATTCGGGGGGTTATATTGGTTGGGTCTGATTATTGGGGGGAGCATAACCCCCCAATCCCCCTGGAAACTCCGCCCCTGCCTGATATAGTTTCAATGCATCTGTAGAGTTAATTTATATTAAAGTTAAGTTATATTATAAGTTATATTAAACATCAAGATAGTCTGTTTTCTGGTATGTGGAAACGTCTTTCAGTAATCCAGAAATTTCCCAGCCTGCACTAACTCACCTAGACATGAAATCACTTGCTTTGCTGTCACTGAAACATCTCTGACAACATAAAAAGACTTTCTTTTTCAGAAATCTTAATGCTCCTGCTGAGATTTTCAAGTTGTCATAATATGAGGCAAAGTTGTTTTTTATTACCTCTAAAATGCTTGTTGGCAATCCAGATCACTGCAGGTAACTATCGCATGAAAGTGCCTGAAAATGAGTAATTTTACCTTGACATAATCTGAAGTATCTGAAGTTAAAACAATATCATAGGTAAACTGTTTCAAACCATACATCAGTACAGTTAATACTTGTCAACTGTGGCAGAACGAATAGTAGTGACAGAATTATTAAGCATTAACATTATCGTGCTTTAACAATAAGATTGACATCAGACTGCAAATTTGCAAAATCAGTGAAGGCAAAGATTAATAAGTATAAATTACCTTTTTATACACAATTAAGAAAATGTGTGTATCCTCCGTGCTACATAATACTGCATGTTACATTGCAAAATGACATTTAACTTGATCAAACTGCCCTAATCCTTTGTATTTGAAACTCTTGAAAATACTTACAGTTCAATGTACTAAACCCGACTTTAAATTTCTACCATAATATGCAAGCTATTTCACAGTAAGCAGTAAAAGAGTCTGCGTTTCTCAACTGTTAATAAAAAGATTCTGGAATCAGATTGTGTTCAGCATCTGAGAGAGGAGCTGCTGTGTTTGCTTTGCTAATTCTCAGTCAAGCCTTACCTGCAGTGCTACTGGCCAAGAAAACAGGCTTAAAAGCCAGTGCAGCTGTTACACTGCTCTTGCTTATTTTAATTGTGTTACTTTAAGTGTATATAGTTGGCACTAAAAATGAGACATAAAGAGCTGAAAAGATAGGCAGAGGAAATACAGGATTAGGCGCACAGAAATGAACACAAAGGGAGCTAGAGGACAGGAATAAATGAGAGTAGCAAAGATTCACAAAAGAATCACAAAATACGAAAGAGAGTTGCAAGAGAAGAGTCAAAGGAAAGATACAAGGTGAATAATAAAATAGGAAGAAACAAAAGAAAGCTGAAAAAGTGCATAACGTTAAAGTACGAGTGGGTACTGGAAGATTACTACGGGCATATACAAATTGTATAGAAAGTATGGATATGAAAAAAATATCAAACAACAAAAACAAGGCTATAGCATAAGTTAAAACCCCAATGGGATAAGTCAACATGAGCAAAAGTAATTTTAAATAGCACAAGAGTGGTCAGTGTAATAAGTAGGAAAATAAATGTCTCTAAGCATCGACTGGATTACTTTTATGAAAATATCATAAAACCTGGAATAGATTTAGGATCGTCGAGTGAATGTCTTAAAAAAAGTATTGTCAGAGTGGATATTTAAAGCTTTTTTCACTTATTGGATACATAATACGGATATATTCTCTTCATGAGCATATATATTCATCTGTAATTTTATGATAGCACAAAGAAACTTTCCCACTTCATCACAGCAATCAGAAAATAGTCTTCTAGTGACAAATTTGACACACATCAATCTACACACTGAAGGTCAAACACCCAAGGGAATTTATAATGACCAACATGGAGCAGAAAATATATATTTTTTAAAATATCTGTGATAAAAATGTGTAACTCTAAAGTTGCCACTGCTTTACTGGCAAGATTTATGAGCTTTTTTCCCCAATTGATCACAGATAAATGATGATGATATATCAACAACACCTGCCAAAACATGCTCCTTTAGCCTGTGGAGGAGTGATTCCTAAACTCTGCTTAAGTAATTTTAGTCTTTGTGAGCACCAGTAAAAACAACCTGTATCTGAGGCACTGCTGTTGTCTTCATTTTCTTTCTTTCTTTTTTTGAAAAATGAATAATTTAAAAAAAAAATGGAGCATTTGGGTCTTATAAGCCCAGACCATTTCTTCCACTTTTGTGACAGTTGGTTTGATTAGATGCACATAGCTGAAAATAGCTGTTACAAGGAGGTGGTTGAGCACAGTGCAGCTCCTTCTGGAAGATGATAGAGCTTGATTTTGATGCACACTCACAGAGTATCAGCGCTAACTGGGTCTTAATTCTGGTACTGTTCAAGCACAAAATCTGTGGAAGTATTAATTGGTACGATCTGCTTAGGATTATTGGATCCATCATTTAAATGCACCTCGATACATACTTACTAAACCCAGAATATCCAGTCCTTACTTGTAGTTGCTTTTGTAGGTGTTTCCTACATGTAATGAACAGGTTGAAAGCTTGTAAAACCTTGCCATAATCATGTTATCAGACGCTTTGTCAGTGATTGTTACTCAGTTTTGCAGACCAATCCAGTGCATCTGTCCTGGTTGGAAGTTCTTAATTACGGATTTGGCTGAGGTTGCTGAAAGGCAGCATAAAGTATTCACTGTTCTGTCTTCTCTAAGCTCTAGGCCATGTCTGTTGGCTGAATTAATGATTGGGCTCACGCATGAAAACGAATTAGTCTCGCCCAAAGGGTACACTGACCTGTCAGCTGGAATAATGACTGGATTGTAGCGGATCACTAATGAGAACAGTAAACAGTCAATTGTTCTATAGCATGGCCAGAAGATAGAAGAAGTTGTGCAACACCCTGGTTGAACTGCAACGCAGTAAAAAGTGAAGAACACAAGGTTATAACAGCAGAACAGCAGTTATCATATTGTTGATCATTCAGAATGTTATTCAGAAGAATTCCAATTAAACCTGTGACACTGTATGTTGCCTTTGCTACAACAAGAAAAAGAGTAATTTAGTAATTTAAAAGGTACTTTTAAGAAATTAATATAAAGACATATGTAACAGACTTATCCTTTACATGCTTTACCCAATTGAATAACTCTTAATAACTATTATTGATATCAGAAAACTGACAGTTGCCGCAGGTTTTATGACATTTTCTCATGATTGACACACATATCATGTTATTACTGTTGTATTTGTTAATGATTATTAAATGCTGTTGTTATTTTATAATAAATGCGTTGTAGCTGATTTGTAATTCCCAGTAGGTCAACATATGAGAATTCAAATGAACGCCTATTGTTAATTTTGTACCTTGAAGCACTATTTTTTTTGCATACAATGTTATCAATGTGAGCAGGTATATTCTAACACATATTGTTGTTCTAAACTCATTCTAAACTCAATGATGTCAAGGAGTTATTTTGATGCCGAAGCCTAAACCAAACAGCTCGAAGCAAATTGCAGTAAATGGCAATTTAATATGAAAAAATAAGAAAAAACACGACTGGTTCACAGTCTTGTGATTTACAGCACTCCACATGCCACACTTAAAAGCTCTTTAATATTTCTAGAATTTCTATTTTTAAATAGACACACAAATAATATGCACTGACTACACAGCATTTAATAGCCATTTTGAAAAATGCATAAGCATAAATTCTAACTTTACATTATCACTGGTCATATTTAAATGGTAAATAGCTATTACTTGAAGCTTAATTCACTATTAGTTCACTCAATCTATATCAAAAAGCAAACGATAATGCAAACAGTGGTGGTAGAGTTTGTCAATATTCAGTTTGTTGTATATTTGTTTGTTGTATAGCGATTGAGTTAGATTTGGGATATGAATATTTGCTTCACTTCAACTACAGAAATCTTTTTGGATTGGTGATTGCAGTCTGTGAGTGTAAGCTCTCACCTCTTTATCTTTCCAGCTACTTTGATCAGTGGAGACAGTTGTGCAGACAGGAGGGAGAAGCTGGCCCCTTGAATTAGTTGTCTGCCCAGCGTTGTTCTTATGGTTTGTTACTCACACACAGGCTGTGTTGTGTGAAAAAAAGAAATACGACTTTCTGTCACTTCTAATTTTTCATTATGGATGTATTATAGATGAAATCCCAACTTGTCAAATGTCTTTAATTTATTTGTAGAGTGATTTTTGAGAGACAGTGGTTATAATATCAGACAAATTTCCTTTCCAAGGCATGTTTGCTCCGGAGCCCAAAAATGATCCCTGCACTCACAACTTTTATCTACTCTGTGTGAATATCTTTTTTTTTTTCTGTCACCGTGTGTGTTTGCTTTTCTTATATTCAATTTATCCTAGTGTTGAATTGCTTCTTCATTGATTCATGTGTTACTTTGCCAAGGCACACTCACTCCGTTGGACTTGGAGGTGCACTCAAACAATTATATTTTTTCATTTTATATTTATATTAAATGAATGGTCGTCTTCTTGAACTCACACATGGTGTGGGTCATCTTGTGTATTTTTTTCGGTGGATGTATTATAGATGAAATCCCAACTTGTCAAATGTCTTTAACTTATTTGTAGAGTGATTGTCATCCTGCACAACCAAATGATAACTCCTGAGAATATATGCCAACTCATGCATTTAAGACTATAAATATCTGTACAACAATACAATTTTTTCGTTGTTGTCTCTGTACCACCACAGTGGATTTTAAATTAAACAGTGAGAATATGATTGGAGAATAGACTTTAATTCAAGTCAATCACAAATGTCCTAGGTTAACTGTTTAGGACATATAGCCATGTTGTACACAATCCTGCACTGTTAGAAGCAGAAAAGTAATTGACAATTGACTGATAAGCAATTTCACGGCCAGGTGTTAAATTATCATGACAAATTAAGTAGTTAAAAAGATCTGGACTTAATGTGTTTAAGTTGCATTTGGTAGCTGGTTGATGAAACTCCCACTATGAGGTGAAAAGACATGTTGATGGAAGTGAAGGAGGCTGAAAAACCAAGAAATAAAGTGATTAGGGAAACAGCACAAACAAAGTCGCCATAACAACAAAAGGGAGAGTACATCGTTATCAGTCTGTTTACTCTCCTGCATCATATTGTATAAATCATATGTTTGTAGTGGCTGTCCTGGGGGGAAAAAAAGACAAGTTGTTCATGAGCTCGAAAGCACAGGTTTAAATCTTGATTAAAAAAAACATTAAAATATATTAATACCAAAAGATCAGTTAAATTAAAGGCTTGAAAAGTGAAGGAATGTAGGTACTGATAGTGTAGGTAAATGCCAATACCTACAGGGGAGATTAAAAAAATATTAATAGAAAATTAAGGTGGAACGTTGGCAAATCAACTGGTTAAATGTATTATTAAGACATTCTCATACATGCTTATCAGAAAGTTCTGGCTGAGCCAGCATCTGGTCAGTTTGCCTTTTTTTATTAGACCTGGTAAGAGATGCCCTCTCCATCACTATCAAAGCTTCCTTTGTAATGTAATAAATCAGTTTTTAGGACTTTTTTTCCCCCACATTCCATCTTCTCTACATCACACATGCTGGCCAGAGTGGTTAGTCAAGAAAATCAATCACTGAAGGTCGTTTACTTGCTAATCCTAGCTGTGCACGTGCAAATCATAACTAATCTCAGAGCAGTGAATGCAGAGCCAGCATCAGCGTGTCTAGTACAGTAGTCTCCCATCAGTTCACCATAAAAGATAAGAGGTTTATCCACAATATACATACACAAACCATCAGAAAAATAAAGTGCTGGCATCTCAGCTGGAGAGAGCTACAGTTCCCTGGGAGCATGAAACAAGCAGCGCTTGTAGCCAACTGTAGCCACTAGAGGGCAATAATATAAAGATGGATCCAAACAGGGCAGGAGCTTTATGACATACAGTAGCTCTCAAAAATGATAAGGGAGATTGATTGATTTTTTTGGTATATTTGAATTTGCTATATCGATTTTAGAATTTACATTTTTATTACTGTATCTCATGTTACTAAGCACGCCACATCATCCTTGAAACAAACTTATGTTATGGGCTAGTAAGGATGCCATTGGAACTGGGTTGTGAGTGTATAATAATTATGTGACTGTTGATTGAAGTAGCAGCATACATATTGAAGTGTAAGTTTCTCAAAGCAAAGAAATGGGATACCGAGTTACCAATAATGGATGCTTTTTGGAAAGCAAAAACTGAAGGCAGAAAGATCCACAAAATAGCTCTAGTTGTAGGTGGCATTCAGCAAGGGCCTGGTGGAACTACTCAAGAGAAGAAAATTATGTTAAAATTATTTTAGATTCTCCAACTACTTTAGAGTTTCTTAAAACATCATACTTTTTTTTTAATTAAAAAAAAGGTTGTGCATCACTTCTGTTAAACTACCTGAAAAGTGTGCAACAGAGGCAGAAGAATGCAAAAGTATGCATCCATTATATGTTGTGTGGGCTTCCACTGTCTATCTCACTGTTTCTTTCGATCTAGCTTGTCTTTTCGTACAAGTGTGGCTGACACAATGTTTCAGTTTTTACACCTGCTTTTCCCTGACACAAAATGTCAGACACAATTTCCTCTCTCACAGTGGTCAGTCTGCATTAATAAATCAGGCCTCTTTGCCGGAATGCCTTAAAGTACATATTGCAACAGACCAAACGTGTGATTTTCTGTGTTGCTGCGTTTCCTTCATTTTTCCAAAACCATTTCTTCTTGAGAACCTATGTGGCACTTGATAAAGCAGACACTATTTGACTGTTTAGGGCCTGAAAGTAAATAGCATTTTGCTTACTAACAATTAATTCTGTTAAAAGATATTCAAAAGATATTCAAATACAGACTTCTCGTTTCAAACCTTTGTCTTTAAGGAACTGAAGGCAATATTGCATATTTTAAATGTGGAAATCCTCATTTTCAGGGTTTTGTGAACATTAGTTTTTATTTAAAACATGGTCTGTTTTCTAATGACAATACTTGGCCAATGACATAACCTCTTGTAATTTGAGAATAAAAATATCAACTTCTGTAGATTACTGAAGTGAAAGCAAATTTTTATCTTCACAAAAGAAAATGTTTTTTAATTGAAACATGGGCAGCAGTCACTTTTTAAAAAAAACTGTGCTGTGGTTAGGAGTTATGCTCTAGGCTGTCTTGAATAGACATATGCGAGTGTATGCAAGAGTCTTAAAGAAAGGTTCTTATTTTATCAGTCCTTATAAGACTGGTTCTGTTAGGCAAACCTTGCTGCTCTTTCATGCCTTGCTCATATCACCATGGCAACACACCAGCCCCTGCAGGCGTCTGCCAAATTGACAGTGTAAAACAGAGCGCACACATCCACCCATTCATCCAACCCCCTTTCTTTCTTTGGCACAGAGATGGTGCGTATATAGTTAATTAGTTTACATATACGTATCATAGAGGTGATTTATCTCTTGATACAAATTACCATACGTTGCAAATCAATGATGGTT
Source organism: Pundamilia nyererei (assembly GCF_000239375.1). Lineage (NCBI taxonomy): Eukaryota > Metazoa > Chordata > Actinopteri > Cichliformes > Cichlidae > Pundamilia > Pundamilia nyererei. Next base: position 2,307,557 of record NW_005187481.1, on the reverse strand, counting down.
TTTTTCCCCCATTTCCAAGGGTTAATTTGTTGGAATTCAAGAGAAGCAAATTGCAATAGGTGTTACTGACCAAAAGCCTTACAGGTTGAGATAGAATCAGGCGTAGGAGCAGGATCAGAGTGTAGGAGGATTTAATAGACCCTTACCTGCAGGGTATACAGGCATTTTCAGCAATTGAGCTGTGATGTTAGTAAGCTGTTATAAAGCTGGAGATGACACATGCTGTGACAGTTCACTGCTGTCTCTCTACATAAAGACCATCTATGTACTTTCAGCACACAGCATGCACCAATAGATATGCTTTTTAGCATTCTAAATCTATTATTTTTGACATTTTGAATTTTGATAAAAGAGCAAAACACAGATGTGAGTAACTGCTATGACTAACGTATAAAATTGCATGCAAAAATTCAAAAATATATATCTGGCAGTGTGATTTTGGATTGGATTCCATGAACACAAAATGAACAGTGCAACCTTCAAAAGACTTTTTTTTTTCTGGGATCTGTAAACTATGAACTGATACCCAGCAATCTGCAAAAGTATTTTTAATAAACAATCCCAAAGAATGGCAGGAATATTCATTGTATGATTTATAATGCACTTGCCACTCTCAAAATTTCTGGTAGCAAAAACAAATTATTACAATTAAAATGTTGCTTTGCAAAAGATTTTAGATCAGTCAAGACAAGTAAAAAATGAATCCTATTTACATAGTAAATAACGGTTTTAATCTATTTTGAAATCGAACACTCATCTATATAATGACAGTTGCACAGACATATTTCCAGCCATTATTGCACACAATAAACAGTTATACCACAATCTGTACATTCTTATGAAAAAAACATTTCCACATATATGGTCAAAGGCAGGTGATGAGGGCCTTGCTGTGCTAAAGATTGAGATGATCTATGCTCATTAACAGTCCCTCGTGCAGTCTAATTAGCATGTAATAGGACACTAAATCCAGCACAGGAGGCTTGTTATTTAAGGATAAAGCTCATCTCTCATTTGAATGCATTTTTCATAAGCTGCTCTAATTAAGTTTCATTAGCATTATTAATTAAACATGAAAAGCTTCTCATTTCCTCTGTATCTTGGCGTCTACTTCAAAACAGCATAGAGTGACAGTTCTCATGGTCATAGAAATCTCCATCATGATAAGCGATAACTATGTCACAAAATCTAGGAAACTTGAACCATACAAAATATCAGCTCATGATATGACTCATGACTGAGTTGTAAGGTCAGCTGTTCCGAAGTATTCATTCATAATATTCAAAATAACTACCTGTGTGAATTTCTAGCCCAATGTGACCCTGTGGAACACACTAGTGCTTTAAAACATTATAATAAAAAGTATCACAATAAGTGGTTGAGGACTCCAGCAATGGATTAAAAAACCCTGCTGCTCAAAAAACTGTTGATCTGTATCCCCTAGGTTCACCCAGGAAGGCTGTGAAATTCACAACTATTCATTTTCAGTCCAAAGCTGAAGCACTGTCATCCTTACCATTTCAAAGAAACGACTTTTAAAACCATCTTAATTCTGTCTCTCTGTCACCTCTAAATCATGTAGAGTCACAATTGTAGAGGCCATCTGGCATACTGGCAGAGTCTGGCCTTGATTTCAGTTAGTGCACATTAAATACAACTTATTACCACATGATGAGAATGAAAAGCCTTAAATTATCTTATGGCATTATTGTAAATTAAACCCCATATTATATTAAATTAAAAAAATAAACAAATAAATATACAAATACATAAATAATAATACAAAGAAGCAGATGGAAGTTTGGCATACATAACCAAGAAATGCTTCAACCCCACTTTACCGTGCATCACTATTGTAACACTATTTATTTATTGATTCTTTTATTTTGCACAGTTTTGGGTTGTAACAATAATGAGGCAAAATGTTAGAAAATAGTTATTTTGAGGATTGGGATGCAAACATAATATCTTTAGATATAATATCTATAGCCGTTATTGGGTGATTGCAGGCAAAAAA
>NW_005187481.1:2302779-2304096 GCF_000239375.1 Pundamilia nyererei | reverse complement strand
CAACAACTACAGATTCAGTTCAAACAGCTGTGCAGAAGTACAAGCTATTCAGATGTCACCACTTTGTCAAGGTCAGTTTGAAGACCTGCACTGTCAATCTCAGATCTTAGAAAAAATGAACTATCCAGTAACCACCAAGGGTGAAGACTACCATGAACTGGAAACTGCTAGAAAAGCTCAATTGAAATTTGCAGCTATTCATTCGTGGGCCAAATGCCTTCTGCAGAAAATCCTCTTGGAGTTTGGCAATATGCAGCTACACGGGGAGGCAATCTGCCACTACATTAGACTTGCCTGGTCAGTATTGGATGGTGAACCTAAAAGACTGAAATGAGAGGTACCACTGGTTGTCCCTCCACGGAAATGGTGTAAATGAATCAGTGGGCTTCCAAATCAAATTCCCATCCAAATAAATAATATTGGTGTTTCTTCAGTGCCCTCTTGCTGGCTAAGTCTTCCTTCTCCACAGTGAACTATGTAATTTCACTTGGCAACTATGTTCTTCTCCTTGGGCCAGGACTGCTCCAAGGCTGAATGAGGGAGCATCTACTGGCAGCAGAAATCTTCTGCTGAAGTCAGGGCTCCTGAGGACTGGAGAGGGAACACAGGTAGGCTTTCAGAGTATCGAAGGCATTTATTACATGTTACTGGGTTCTTTTGGTCATTGCTGAAAGAGGGACTGGAGTAAATCTTCAACCAGTCCTAGAATGGAACGTTACGTAACTCCCTTTTTGTACGAGGCTAAGAGGAATTCCTGGATTGCTTCTACCTTATCCACCTGTGGAGACACTTTGCGTCACCCCACTTGTTAGTCAAGGTAGTGTGTCTCCTGCTGTGCACACTCAAATTTAGAAGAGTGTCAGTCACGCCCTTTGGTATCCTTCCAAGGACCTCTGACAGGTGCTGCAGGTGCTCTTCTCATGTATTGCAGAAGATCACCTGCACTGCAGTACTTGCTCCATCACCCTCCTGAAAGTGGGGGTTACCCTGTGCACAGTAAATTGGGAGAGTCCAGCTGGTGTTTGGAAGGCTGTGTATGTTTGAGAGGACTATTTCATTTCCACTTGCCAGTATCCCTTACACAAACCCAGAGTGGCAATGTACCTGGCATTTCCAATCTTCTCTAACAAATCCTCAATGCATATTCACAGCAACTCATCCTTCTTGAAGATTACTACTGGAATGCACCACTCTGAGTGGGAAGGCTCTATCACCCCAATCTTTAACATCTTCTCAACTTCCTGTTGCAATTTTTCTCACCAGTTGTTGTGGAACCCAGTAAGGATGATGCCACATGGGTCATCCATTCTTTTGACC
>NW_005187481.1:2284922-2296297 GCF_000239375.1 Pundamilia nyererei | reverse complement strand
CAGTGCAAGCACGGACCGGAAACTCAATGACGGTAGACCGGAAGCACTGACCTTTCCTTGTTTCTCTTGCAAAGCCAATTATGTAATTGTAAAGTGAGGGAAATGAGATCCTCGAAAGAGGAGGCCTTATCCCTGGATGTTAACTGATCTATCATATGATCATTCAAAGAGTTCAGAAACACACCAGCACATTAGCTGGCCAACCTGAACTTGTGATGAGAGTGTGAGATTCAATTATGTGTTCCACCGCACTTTTGTTACTCTGCCTAAGAGCTAGATGCATAGGCACCATGACATCACTAAGAGGATGGTCAAATGTCCCTTAAGCTCTTTAATAAATGTTTCACAAGAACAAGCAGCAACTGTTCTGGATAGCAGGTAAGCCTCTGCCCGCATTAACGCTTTACAAATAACCGATCACAAAAGAAACCTTAGAACCATCATCTCAGAAAGAGAGAGGGGAGCGCACAAAAGCCAAAGAGCAAAGGGCAGAAACCATCCACAGCAACCAACCTCTCCCGAAAATGGCTCAAATGGAGGAAAAACGGCATCACAAAAACAGCCAGTGATGCTGCTCCCTCTGAAGCTCCAGTGGAAGAGACGGGGCAGTGCGAAGGGAAAAAACTTACTAACTTTGACACGCTTTATTCAATTAACTGGGTTACATGGTCTAGTCACTGAGTTGTGAGTTTATGTTGGGCACCAAGGAATTGAAGGGCGGGCATGTATTCCCACAAAAAGGCTCCCGCTTATCCACGGCTCTTTTGACCAGGTTTGGTGAGTCCATAGGTTTAGATCAGATTACACTGTCAAATGTAGGAAGGTATGTCTTGGTGCCTGTTCAGTCATCCAGGTAAGTAAATCCCAAAAGGTTGATTCTGTTCGTCTGGACTTAACGTTTTCAGTAGGAGAAACGTTTCATCACTCATCCAAGTGACACTGGAAACAAGGAGAAATCTGTTAATTTGCAATTTGTACTTTGACTAATTTGTACTTTTTGCAATTTGACTAAGTGTCTTAGCTGGGTTGTTTACCAGGCTGGTGATCTGATAATCTCGCAAAGACTAATGGCCGCGCTGGTTATTTTGAACGGGTTTGATGGCTTGCAGGTGATCAGAGGTGGAGAGAGAAACTCCAGCTCCACCTCAAAACATACAGCAGGCTCACAAAACCAAGCCACTTATAACATCTACTAGTCTAATACTCCAATCTTTGCAAATTCTGTTACTGCATATGACTATTTTTAGAATTTCTGTTCTAGAAAATTCTTCATAGTATAATATTAATGCTAAACTAGCATTATTTCCTAAATAAATGGTATCCCACTTGAAAAAAATGCTTTATATTTGATTTCATATCATGTTGTCAAGTATTCCTCAAGGAAAAGAAATGCCCCAGTACAGTATGTAAAATGATAGAAATCCCAATTGTAATTCTAATTAAAAACTGGAGGCCAGATGTTTTGCTACAGTCTTTTCCCCACAGTGTTATATTGGCAGCCTCTAGTCTCTGTATTTTTCAAGAAGCTGTTTGGATGCACAATAAAGCAAGAAACATTTCTTTCATTTTCAGCCAGTAGGTATTCATATATAGATGGTGTTTGCTGAATATTTCAACCAAAAATGCCCTTTCAGTCCACAATGTGTGTTTTACTGGCCTGATCTCTTATCATCATTTTCTACTTTATTACCAGCATAGTGAAGACTTTAAAACACTGGATTTGTGTGTCTTCTTTATATGCCACATTGCCTCACATAAAAAAAAATAAATGCAAACACTATTTTTATTATTATTTCTTCCTTTACAATTGTTTCACCACTGCTGATCCAATATAGCATGCCAAGGCTTTTGTTCATTGACCCATGAGATTTTTATAGGTAATTCTGAAACACTTATGTTTTATCATGTTATTATTTCTTTCATTCTCAGCACTTTAAAGATGAGGATTATCTTATCTTATTTTTCTTATTTTGGACATTCTCTCATTCCTAAATGACAGCATAGCCGAAATGGACATGACTCACACAACAACACTAGTGCTTGCAGACTGAAATGCAACAAAGTTTGCTTTTTAAACCTGTACTGGCAGCATAGTCAAATGTATCCCTTTCTCCCTTTCTTCATCCTTATCTTTAGATTGTTGATTTATAGTTTTCAGGTTTACTTATGAATTTGTTTTTAGGTGTTGATTGTAAAGGTTTAGGCACATACAAAAAATGCTTGCTTAGTTGTAGGAAAACATTATGGTCTGGGTTTAAAATAGACCCTTTCACAACATTTACCACATGTTAGAGCGCCTTCTTGGCAGAAGGACTTGAAAGTAAACTTCTGCTGTGTCTTGGTGGAGTATCACACTGCAACTGAAGAACTACAGCTGATGAGGACAGTAGATATTTCACTTATACTTGTTCACATGACTGCATTAGGTCCCCTAATTAAGCACTGATCATTTAACCACAACTAACCTGTGCTGTTTTCTTTTGAGGTAGAGATGATTTTACAGAAAAACATATGAAGGCAACATATGAAGTGTATCTTAAAGCATTTAATCAAATCTGAGTCCAGACTTTGACTTTGCCACCCCAAAACCTTCTTTAAATTTTTTTTTTTTTTGAAGGATTCAAAGGTGGACTTATTGGTGTGTTTTGAGTTGTTGTCTTGCTCTGATTACTGATTACTCTTTAGCTTCAGGACATGATCTGATGTCAGGGCATTGTTCTCCAGCACTTTGCTGTAGAGAGAAGAGTTCATGGTTTCATTGATTTTGCAGCTCAAAAATATTATATAATAATAATATAAATACTGTTGCAACTGTTAATATTACGGAAAAAATAAATAAATAGATGATCAGCCCAATTTACAGGTTTTGGATAAAATACAACAAATATTTTATAAAACCCCAAATCAAATATAGCATCCTGTCTCTTGTAGAAGAAAATAGTATCTGTATCAAGACAGTGTTTGTGGAAAAGAAATTTGGCTACATACGTTATTGTGTCAAGCAGTAAATGTCTTGGTATATGTTACTGTCATAAACCTGTTAAAAAATTTTACTTGTTGGGTCATTTCATGTCAGACAGTTTAAAGAGTGTTTTTTTTAGCGTTTTCAGTAACTAGAATTTACTCATTTATGAAAAACATTTAGACATTGAACTCTTGAACACCTGTTAAAAACCTTGAGATGTGTCTAGACATAAACTGAAGCTACTCAACCACTGATGAGGAATTTAGAAACTGTTGCGATTCATTTAGTGTTTTTGAGTTATTTTTACAATTGTGATGCAGTCATATAATTGCTAATAAAAATAAATAACTGAGTATATAAAGCTTAGTAAATGACGTTTTACTGACTACATTGGATTTTACAGTCTAAAAAAATGCTTCAGTAATGTGCTTTTCAAATTAATGTGTTACTCTTGAAGTTAAATATGATGCTATTTCAAAAACATTAACTAGGTTGCACATTTACTTTTGTTTTCAGGCAGTGGTAGCTCAGCTGGAACAGGCTTAGCTTTGCTTCAATGGACTACTGTATAGTCAACAACAAAGACTTTGCAAAACTAGTAAAATTAACTTCAGTTATGGGGGGGGGCCCTGACCGGGGGGGAGTATTTTGTTATGGTGGCAAAACCCATATCAACTTGGATTTTTTTCAAACTACAAAAGTAATGTCAGGATAAAATGAATAAAGTGCCTTTAAATAAAGTTGTGTGTGCGAGTTCTGATATGTTCTAATAATTCATTCTAAAGATTATTTCAGCCAACATCTACCACCGCTTGAGGAAATTAGTGGCTGTAGCATTTAAAAAGACAAAGGCAAAAAACAACACAAAACAAATTCATCAGTAAATGGTTCAGTTGATTTCATTGGTAACTTAGGTCTAAATGTGTCTGTTTCTAAGGAAACAGCCCATCTACCATCATATGGAAGAATATTGTATGACAAGGTGAGCAACAGTGGTTTATGTAGTCAGGTACACACAAACACTACTGTCTTTTTATCTCATGTTTGTTGCAAATATGGTGTTTCAGTATTTTATTTTGTGTTAAGACATTTAATTCTTTTATCCCTCAAAATATAGTGCACTATTTATTTAAGGGTTATGGATCTTTTTCCATGTGAAAATACACAAAAATGATCCCCAAGAGCCATACATGATAATACGTGTATGTGATCATAGTCTAATTTGCTTAAGTGCCTCACTCTAATGTTTGAACCAACTGGCAAAAGGAATAGGAATTCAAAATGAACAGCTAATTTAAAATGTTAAAGGGAGATAATGAATACCCAAATCAAAATGCAGGAAGTATTTTTGCAATAAGTCATTTTTTTACAAGCATTTTTTTCCTCAGATTTCTCTTCTGCAGCCGTGCCAACAGGTTAAAGCAGAGTAACTAAATACCAACCTGCTTCTTCTATTGTGTTGTTTTATTAGTAGTAACAGCACTGCCTAGCTTCTTTTATCTATTTCATCCATGTTAGACCTCTATGACTAACTAGACCGTCTTTATTTACGATTTTCTACATAATTTGAATCTTTATTAAAAAAATCAAAAATCAAAATGCCTAGTAGCTTAATTTAATCTCACTATCTCTTTCCCAGTTTCTGTAGATGGTTTAGGGTTAGGAACTGTGCCGTGTGACAAATGACTGGAGGGATGTTTAAAGCCTACTCTTTCTCTATCAGAAGTGTTATTTTTGCTGGTTTTTTAATCATGTGAATATAATCCAAACCCAGTAGCAAACAAAAACAATGAACACGAAGAAGAAATGCAAACTGCTCTAGCTCTTGGAATTCCTAAACACAAAGCAAACCAGCATGCTCCAATAAGAGGAACAGTGACATCCATATAGCACATGGAATAAATGTAGCCTACTCAATATGATAAGAAAGCCTTAGGATAAGACATGAAGACATGCTTTCATGACAGTAACAGGATTACTCACTCCCACAGTGCTATATACTCATCATATTCACTAAAGTGTTAATTAATTTTAAAACATCTCCCCATTCGTTGGTTGTTTTGAGTCCAGTCTGGTGAAAATGAAAGTGCTATTTCCATAGCACCTTGTTTTCATACATTTCATTTACACAAGGGACGGGTTATGTGGATCTTCCTGCCTCTCAATACTCTGCTTGCAAGAGAGCTCTTTCTGTTAATTAACCAAACCACATGGGTCTAAACACAAGTCCAAGTGTCTTCTCTAACTGTAGAGTCTCCTCACTGAATAAAACCTAGCAGCATAGTCTGCATGTTATTTTTCTACCAACATATACTGTCTGTGGTATTCTACAAAGGTGAGGGTGAGGGTCAGACTTTGTACAAAAGGAATAAATTCACAAGAATAAGCAAAGCCTTAACTAATGACTGCAGCCAGTCTTGACTTTTTACCGATGCTTTGGCTTTGTCACTGAGCTGACAATCTCTGTATCTCCCTTCAAGAATATATAGCGCCCGTGTTAATGCTCCTCGCTGGTTTCATGTACGTCACTGTGTGGGGGGGAAAAAAGGAATTATACATTATATGTAACGACAACAGAACAGAATCAGGAGCTGCTGGTGGAAATATTACTGCTAAAGTGTTCAGTCTTTTTAACTGCAGATCTTAAGTGCACACATACACACAAACACTCTCTCTCCCACACCCAACGCCTACCACACACTCAGACACCAAGGTAAATCTTGACAGGAGTGACGGTGAGTTGTTCATGTGGTGCTGACAGCTTTATAAACACACATCTTTTAAGTCTCTTCTGATGCCTGTCTGCCATTAGGAAATCAGCTGTCCATTACCACATTTTACTTGTTAGATCATTTCCACCTGACGTGACTAATATTGTTTCTTTTATTTATTTCATTTTTTGAGCTGTCTTTCCTATTGACATGAAAAACATCAAATTTAGAGTTTTACCACAAACTGTGGCTTGTATTGTGTGTTTGCAGAGGTATTAATATGTCTGCAATGATATAGGAACATTATTTTATATATAATCCTCACTTTTCACTCATCACAAAGGAGGGATTTAAAGTTGTGTAATGAATCAGTAACGTCAAAATCAAATATGTGATATTTTCTGATGTTCTAAAACTGTTTTCTTGGCTAAACTGAAAAAAAAAATGGATTAGACCATGCAGAATTACATCACTAGGGATCTTCATATAATTTGCACCAGATTATGGAACTGAAGAATAAAGAAATATAATGGATTAGCAATATATTAAGAAACAACAACAACATAAATCCCAACATTTTTATACTTGGGAGGTTAATAAAGTTGCTGCTATGATCAACCTGTTACTGTTACAGCAAATTGATGGACGTGATGGACGGTTTCTTTAATTCCAACAACTGATGTGCACAGAAGTAAAAAATGTGTTTAATTATTTATGATCTCAGTCAAAAATATTTAAATTTTTTAAAGTTCACCTTCAACAAATGAAAATATGTTCATGTAAATTATTTTTGATTTATTTATTCGTTTTGGTATTCAGTGACATATTTATTGCAATTTAACATTTTAACCATTTCTCCATGACTAATTATCGTGTGAACTTTTTTTTTAATCCATCAGCATAATCATTTACCATTTTTTTCTTATATATTCATTTTATTAGACACCTGCTTCAATTGATCAATTTTGCTATTTATTCATTACTTTTAGCTTTTTCACCATTTTATTGTTGAAACCAAGTATCTATTACTTGAGGGTAAATATTCTTAAGACATCCCTCTAGCATTACTGCAGAATTTTTCTAACATTTATCTCTTATTTCTATAAAATTATGAATCTATTCAACAAAAATCAGAAACTATACATCTTTAAACAAATCAGATTTACTTTTTTTTGGTCAAATCTTGCCTTATAAGTTTGTTGCTTGTCTGTCTCTCTGGGCTGAATGGCTAAAGAACAGTGAACTTTTTCTCTTCGCATCAGTGCTCCCTCTATCTGTCAGTTGACCCATATGCTTTGGCTCCACAAGTAGATTTTCTAAATATTTGAATGCATCATATTCTTCAACTGAGTCATCCCAAGAAGGAAAAGGAAAAGAAAAGAAATATAAGAAAGATAAAGGATGCTCTTCCCCACAGCTGACATATCTCATTTTATTTTTATTGCAGTGACATTTAGAGAGTAAAGTCGCTCCAGATCACATATGGCAGAGAACTACTGCTGCACTGATGCCTATGGGCTTAAATCTTGTAGTATGTCTGGCCACACCCTGTGATGGCACAGCGTGTCTGCTCAATCATCTGTCAAAAGGAAAAACTGACTGGGATGTGACAAGAGTTTCCCCAACTTTGAACATTTGTATCTATAGAGAACATTGTGGGAAAAGTTTTTTTTCTTTTTTTTTTTTTGCCCATTATCATTCAGTATGGATTTGCTCGTCAAAGTATATACTGACAGCATTTTCACCTCATTTTTTCTGCTTTTGATGTCCATTTGTGTTGCGTGTGTGCCACCTTGCTTCTGCATGTTGTTGAGTCTGTATTTGTCGTTTCTCTGTGTATGCCTCCTCCGAAAGTATGTGTTTGTGGGAGGAGGGACGGTGCTCCAGGTGTGGTTTATGATAAGAGAATAGATGTAAATGTATACAGATCACATTCACATGCTATGTTGCTGTGTGCTTGTGAGAGCAAACAAACCACAAGCTTAGAATTCTAACATTCCATCTGCCTTAGAGTATTCAAGCTTACAAAAGCTTCCAAGTTTTTCAGCATCAGTTGACGTAATTGGAAATGGGTCCTGAAAACATATTTTCTGGAGTACTTGCCAAGTTCTTAATTGATGTTTGTTGAATGTGCTGGCTGGACTAGGTCAGCTTTGAAATAAATCAGATAAAGCCAAGTATGAGACTGTAGTATTCAGGGTGCTGGCCACAGACAATGTGCTGGCTAGATTGTGCATGGTGGGCAGGCCCTTTTTGGGAAATTTGAGGGCATAATCTGCCTTTCTTCTGATGCACCTATTACCCTTCCCTTGTCCTCGTTTTTTCCTCACATCATAATATGGCCACCAGGAAAAAGAGAATGGGAATCAAACCCGCCTGCGCTCTTTAAAGACATCAAATGCAGTGTTTTAGGCTACACTGAAGCAGTTATACCTGAAATAGACAATAGAAATGTTAAATCATGGCCTTGGTCTGCCTCAGCTCTATGGTTAAATAAAAGCATGAATATGAATGCCAGATATCCTTATAAATTCGTTTTGAGTGAAGGTTTTATAGGTAGAAAGGTAGAAGCCTGGGGATGCTAGTGTTAACAAGGTCACCATACATGTAATCAGTTGTTTCACTTTAACTGTCTTGAAACACTACCTTCAATTTCCAATTGTCTATTTAATTAGACAGGAAAAGATCAGCAAACAACCAAATAACAAAAACGATTCTTCAACACATCTATAATGAAATATAATGATTTTGCTCAAGTGGGTTGGTCACTTTGTTGGAACACTGACTAATAATCTCCTAATTATTTCGTAATTGATTTTCATTTGTATGCATAAAATGTTCATTTCTTCTCCTCCAACATTTATCCTTTCATTTTGTAGGCTACCTCGCAGTGTTCTCAGGCGCCTTCTGGGCCACCTGTGAAATTACTTAAATGTTATTAGTATGGCTGTTGAAAAGCAGCATAGCGGTGGCGATGCGTGGGCGGGAGCTCTAATATGATTGGCCCAGGGACACTGTAAGCCTGAGTGGCAGCCCTTAATGGGAGCCCTGGAGAGGTAACCCAACAGCTGTGTGTTTGCAGCTAATGAGAGATGGGGGAGGAGTAAAGGATCACAGACTGGAAACACTCTGATAAACTCTTGCTTCTGAATGGCTTGGGAAGATAGGAAATCAAGTTTTCTCCGGAGGACATTGCTTAAGGCTTTCCTTTGTGACAAAACCCTGCATTTGACTCATTACTCCTGGTCCATTGCTTTATGCCTAAGCAGTTATGATCACTGGCATCAGTGTTCAGGAAGAAAGGAAGAGAGTAACTGTGGCGTGGGATGAATTTCTCTCCCTGCTGAGCCATGCTGATTTATAGCCCTGAGCAAAAGCATTGTTTTTTTAATTACACTGCTGCAGTTTTAACAGATGATGCCACACATTACTTGTTTATTCCATTGTACACCAACAGCACAGTTTGTTTCACGTGCGGTTGATAGTCATTGTCTCCCAGAACAAGACAGTGTAGCGCATATTACTCCTACATCAAGCATTATTAACAGTTTCCTCAGCAGATATATGTGCTGCTTCTCTTCTTCCCTATCATAACCGCCTGAGGGTGGCGCCAAATGAATAAATAGTGGCCAAACAGCTTCCATTTTAGGCCGCTCATTTTGCTACATGTAATGCATATCAACAAGTAAACCGCCGGCACTGGCTACCTGTTACATCAATTTTGGACACGTTGTGCGATTAGTGAGCAGTTTTGAGGGGAAAGGAAAGACTGACACGAATTAAAATAGTGCAAGGCAAGCGGAGTGATTTCTTGATAAGCTTATTTAATAAGGTGCATCCCCTGTTTGAGCTGACCCAGTTTAATAAGATCCTCTTAAACTGTAGGCATCACATAATTTCCTGGTAGGCAGCCTTGGCATAATGTAGAGTATGAAGTTGCTGTGTGCTGCGGTGGATGGGAGCCCCACCTCCTCCCACGCTCTGATGAGTAGAGAGAGAAAAGAGAGAGGGAGCTAGGGGAGCAACTAACGTACCCACTGTATCTCACCACTTGCTGTCTGGAAATGCTTCAGATGGGCTTCTTGTTTAGGACCGGTTAGCGGTTTCTTTTTGCACGTTGCGAAAATGACATTTCTTTTGCTGTGTTTTAGACATCCAGTGCGTCCTTAGAGTGCGCTCTAAGCTACTTAGATCAGGGCTGGAGAAACTTGGACCAAAGGGATGCGACAGCGAGTGCAAATCTTTCCAAGGATCAGTTACTGAGGATTGAAAATGGCACACAGTAGGGCATCTTTATGGAATGAGATTCTTGGTTTCCCATCTCTATCATAAAACAGTCTATACAATATAATTGCTCATAAGTTACAGCCGCATATTCTCACGGACTGAAAACTGTCTCTGTTCTTCACACTGTGGGACGGCGGTGAACGAAGGATTCTGAATTTTCATGCGGAAAGTTCTGAGTACTGTCTATGGATTTTGTGGCTGCTGAAGTGAATATTTGATCTCAGCACTGTGACGGAGGTTTGAGGGTTAGACACCTGCCTCTGGGAGCACCGCTGGACATATCAGCCGCGGGAAGATTTGGCTACGCGACAAGCGCTCACGTAAAAAGTCTCTGGCTCAGGTACTGAAATTACTGCAGAAATAATCAAGAAAGTTGATTTGACCGGTGGCCACTGTGCGTGATTAATGTTGCAATGCCAATGAAGTTTATAGGAATGCCTTTCGGACTTGTCTGAAGTGTTGTCGCTTAACACAGGCCGTGGCTCAAACAGATCGTTTATACAACAAGTTGCACTTTATAATAGACACACACAGAGCACAAAACAGCTGGCTGTTCGGTGTTACAGGTTGATAGGTGGTACAAAGGCTAGATGTGCCACCCGCAATAAGGATCCGCTGCGTGATAAATTAGACGATGCATTTTAATTAAAACCTATGCGAGTAGACACGAGTTCCAGCCTGCGTCGGGGTTGGTATTAAGTCATTAACTCTGCATGTCATTGCACTTCAGCGACAATATGAGTGCGTGCGCTTTTCAAGCTGATCTGTACCGGCGATCGGCTAATTGCATTTTATTGCACCATTATGATTCTGTGAAGCAGAAAATGTGAACCATTTGTATCATCCTTCTTTCGCCATTTATCCCATACTAGCTGCAAACATCATACTAATTGCCTTTATTCGTGCATCTTGATTTGGCGTTGTTTACTCTGAACAATTTCTTGCAAACAATTCGGACTTCTCCTGCAGCCTGTCGTGTTCATAACTGTTATACAGTTTTTCTATGGAGAGATTCGTGCTTATAATTGGGGGGTGAAATCTTTGATCAGATCGTCGGCACGGGTAATCTCCTGTGCTCTCCAGTGAGAGTCTGGGGTGTTGTTTCTCGCCACTCCACCGACCACCAGGCACATTTTAATAGTCTGCTCTACGTAATGATGTCGGTCTAAGTTCCCACACATACTTTAGGCTACAAGGCCATCATAACAGAGCAGATCAAACAGGCCTATAACCTACTTGTAGCCCAGATCTGAGAAACTGTCTGTAAGACATGAACCTGTTAAATGTTATTATCTAAATCATTCAGTGAATGAAACTTCTATCTATCTATCTATCTATCTATCTATCTATCTATCTATCTATCTATCTATCTATCTATCTATCTATCTATCTATCTATCTATCTATCTATCT
>NW_005187481.1:2283198-2284902 GCF_000239375.1 Pundamilia nyererei | reverse complement strand
ATCTATCTATCTATCTATCTATCTATCTATCTATCTATCTATCTATCTATCTATCTATCTATCTATCTATCTATCTATCTATCTATCTATCTATCCCACATAAGAATAGACTGTAAGGCTAATTTCCTCTGCCGATTTTATTTTTGAATTATTACCAGTAGGGAACTTTCCTTTGAATATTGTACAATAACATGCAATGTGCCATGTAATGGGGTTGCTGAAGGAAGGGTAAGTGTGTGGTAAACGGATCAAATTGTGGAAAGGGCACAAAAGGATTTTTTTCTGACTTCTCCAGCAGGTATTTGAGCTTGAGGGAGTGAACCTTTACTGCACAAAAGCAGTACAAAAACCGCTATAAGGAAATTAAACTCTGTTTTAATCATGTTACACAGAGCAGTGAGGAATCCAAATTATACGACCTGCCAGTTTCTTTATATCTTTATATAAAGAACCTTTTAATATTGGAATGTGGCCTTTTTGATCTCAGTGTATTTCTTTTTATTTTTTATTTTACTTCTTTGTGACAGGAGTGACACAAGAGTGTTCTGTGTTTCAGCATGCATATGGATAATTCCAGTGCTCACGCCTTTAGAAAGTGTTTCCAACCAAAGGCTGTTGCTTTCTCATTACCGAAACCCACAGTTTGCAGTCAGTATAAGAGTGCAGCCTTACATTTGGCAGTAAATTCCATTGGTAGATCAGCAGTGTAAGGAGAGACCCATAGCTGTGATACTACCTATCATAAATCATGCCGGTGGGAGGGTAATGGATTTTACCTGTTATACTAGCTAAAGGCGCAGAGTCAGCCAATACATCAAATCACATCAGTTGAGAAAATCATTAAATCATCTGTTATCTTTCCACACTCTGGCAAAGCAGGAAGGAGCACAGAACAGCGTTGTACAGCACAAATTCATGAACCTGAGTCCCAGCATGTAACAGGTGAAAATTCAGGTCCTGCTTTTATCAGTTGCTGCAAAACAAGCAACTACTACAAAATAGCCTATTTAATTCCTCTGATGATTTTTTTTCTTCCCGGCACAACTCTAACCTTTTTTCTTATGAGTAATTTACTATTATGCCTCAGTTAATTCTGCATGTGAGTCATTTCTGCTGGACCTGTGGAGCGGCCAACTTAAAGAGCAAATGTCACCCAGTCAGTCTCTGAGTTGACTCAGTCAGAAGATAGTCTGTCTCCATGGCAACCAGAGCAGGCGCACATGCTCCGCAGCACAATTATATTGTTCTTCATTTTTATAACTACCTTTTTTTTTAATGTATAATACCAACACTTACATAATCAGGCACAAACTCCTTTATCATTTTTTAAAATAATTTCATTTTAAGCCAAACATTGTTCTAAATCTTTCACAAACAATGCAAATTACTTTTGCTTTGCAATAAATTGTTACATACTGGCATGTAAAAGATGTGTTATTTATTTTTCAATTACAAAAATGAAAAACAACATAATCACTCCATATTTTATACAATGTTATTGTTAGCTGAAGTACTGCATTAACTTTTTTATTAGTATTTATCTTACCAATTATTTCTGTTTAATCAAACTTCACCCTCCTACTTGTATTTCCTTCCCTATATTTATCAGAGTTACTTACAGTAAATAAAGTAGTGCTAATTCTATCTCTGTCTCTCATTTGTCTCTCTTTCTCTGTGTTTGTGTATATATATATATATATATAT
>NW_005187481.1:2249365-2283178 GCF_000239375.1 Pundamilia nyererei | reverse complement strand
TATATATATATATATATATTGTGTGTGTCCTCAGAATGAAAATTGTAGCACCATCTTTTATAGCAGTAAACAGTGGTAAAGATATCTCTGCACTTCTCTCCAGTTGATTCAGGACTGGATCTGTCATATAGGCTTGGATGGTACCAATTTTTCAGAGGTCATTGTTATGACTGGGTTCAGCAACCACAGCCTTAGCGAGGCAGGGACTTGTTTCCTTGGGAACCGCAGCACAACCTGACACAACCTAGGCTGGCACTTTGATTGTAGACACGCAGAAGTTGAAAAGTTCTCTTGAACAGATGGGTCAACTGGGTTGTGCACTGTGTGAGGGCTCAGTGTGAGGCTCAATCAGACCTCGTAGTTTGACTGATGTTTTAGCTGCCTGTGAAGTTTTGCACCTTCTCCTCAATGAAGAACAAAAAATTGCAGCGGTGGAGTGGAGGAGTCCTGCATTTTTATCTATTCATTTATTTTAGAACATGGTGAAGCACATCAATGATTATTACTTCTTCAATCTATGATACGCAGACATCAGAAGGATAATGATGGAAGATATATTGTTAGGAGACAACAGTATTGTTCTGAATATATTGCTGAAATTCAAATCAAAACAGCATATTTTCCCACAGCACCTTTTGCATGTTTTTTCTGGCAAATAAGCAATGGTCATTTCTTTTAATTATTACAAAGGTCTATGGTTGTAGAAAAGACAAACTAAATTTAACACATAACAGAATTTCACATTTAATGGTTCTATTTGTTTCTTTTTCTTTATAAAAATAATGCAGCACAAAGTACCACAGTACTTTACCAGACACTTTTTTCAAGGTTTGTTTTTTTGCCTTCAGGTCAAGGAGTTGTGTAGTCAAATAGCAACCTCTACACCTCTACACTACATTTCAGTAAAACTTGAACATAAGTGACAACAACCTCCCAGGTGTGAAAGTGGGCATGAGTGAGAACCACTTTTCTTCCCCTCTTAGAGACACTCTTATCTATAGAGATCGTTGACAGGTGAAAAAGTATGCTTGGGTGAGCTTCTCCAGCAAATTGTGAGTCTGTGTAATGATGGCCAAACTGAACATAAGTCATAAAACATTGACTCAATTGTTTGGACTTGTACTTACAGTTGGCACTCCTGATGGTCTTAATAAGCTAAGGTTTGGCCAGGCAGAGTTCTTGCTGTGTGGCAGGTCAATCCAGATAAACCTTGGGCTCTTAAACTCTACCGCTAAGCAGTTTTGCCTCGACTGCATTTTCTGTTGCAAAGTTAAACATCTACACAAAACAAACAACAGACACTAGACCCATCGGGCAGTTTGAGGCTCTCTTTGAAAGTCCACCTCCATACTGTGGTACAGGCTGCCTTCAGCATTCATTTTTCAGTTTTTTCAACATAGCAACCATCTGGACCATTGCGTGATCACAGCATGAGGTTTTGTGGTGAGTGCTGCTTCACTGGTAGACTTAAAGTTCCCTCCTCAGTCAAACAGTGGATGCCTTGATTGTATTTGGAAGGATTTTGTTTTTTTCCCTAAGAATATGTGTTGCTCTGGATCACCTTCATAAGGTCTCTGGCTCAGTATGCTAATTGGATTGTCTATTTGAACACGGTGTATTTTCCAACAAACAGTGCTCAAGGGAATTAGAGTCACCTAGGCAATACACAGTCTCTACAGTTCTGCCTCCTGGACTTACACAAGTTGTACTACAGTTGGAGTTACCCAAGCAAGCAATGTCAAAGTTGTCCCGTGGAGCAGCTAGCAAAACATATTTTAGAGTTATAATTGGTTGTTCAGACGACAAATGAAAAAAAGTTTATATTCAGTGATTCTTTTTTAGTTTATTACAGCAGTGCTGCCACAATACTTGGTTGTTGACAGGGTGAATTTTAATAACCAAAAAGATTTCATTTTCTCAGCCTAGCACTTTCTCAATATTGCAGTCTTGCAATGTCTGATCCAGTTCAGTATTTTTCTTCCAGAGCTGGCATTTTTTTAGCTGATTTCATTCATTAAGGAAGCTAAAATCGTAATTTTGGAAATGACTAAGAAAAGTATTTGATTTTTTGAGCAGTTCAACAGGACTCAATTATGACAAAAACATTTTATCACTCTGAGAGAACTAACCTCTTGTTCCTCCCTTTGATTTTCTGCTGAATTATGTATCGCGATCTGCCTGAATCAGCTTGTAGTCTTGTGGGTCTACCATCTGGGATGACAGATGATAACTAAGTTTTTTGGAGAAAAAGAGCTGAGATGCAGGGAATGTCACTCCTAGTTGTGTTCAGCACTTCTAATTTATCAATTTTGCTGCTCAGGTAGTAAATTTCAGTGAGACATCCAGTAGTCCAAGAAGTTTCACATCCTCCAGTAGGGAAAAATCTCCTGTTTCCCTTTGCCACCACCTCAGAGCACTTTGAGATGAGAAAAGGAAATCTGGCACTGTCAAGCTTTTGATAAAATATTTGTGGGAAAGCTGAGGAATGTGAGATAAAACCCAAAGGCGTGGTGTCAATGATATTCAGCAGAGATTCTCGCTGAGTGATAGCAAAACGCATATTTTACGAACAACATGAATTTTAATGAAAATGTAAACAAAGAAAAAAAAGGACACTAATTCACTAGACTGTCAGGCATGGTGCCATCTGGAAGACAGGCATGAGGCCAACTGGAAAACATTAAGTCATGAGTGTCATCAACCATAACAATCATGTCACTATCAAAGCATGGCTATTCATTGCAGAAGTGGCTATAATATCAGGGGAGCAGTTACAACCAAACCATTATAAAATCAGCTACGGTATGCCATTTTTAGATGCCACATTGTATAATACATTTGAAAACTTTGAAATTTAACAGTGAATTTTAAAATAGAAATGAAAAAAAAAAAAGATGATGCACATATCAAGTAAGCTAAAGTAATTTTTACTGAATTCTCCAAATACCAATTTAATTGAAGCAATACATACATGCACACCTCATAAGTTCACATATCTTGTTGAAAGCATGTGTTTAATGGAATAGTAGGCAGCAGTATGAAACATTTACAGTGTGATTTATAATTCCTCTTAAAATTATATCCCATGGGATGCTGTTAATGTCAGTCTTGGGTATAAGAAAAGTGTATCTGCTGATTGCGTTTTTGCTTCTTCCTGCCTTTTTATACTGCAAACATGAACTGGAGAAAGCGCAATCACTGTTCATGCCACATTGACTACAGGTTCTCCTCACAAATGTAAAAAGGGAGACATTGATTTTTGAGCAATTAGTGCATCAATAACTAGCACTTTCAATTTTCATGTATTCCAAAGGAATTGGATTTTTCATTGAATTTCTGTATATTTGTGTTTTGCTGTCTAGCTTAATACTCATTTACCTTACTCCTGTATGGAACATTGCGGCATGCAGTTGCATTTTAAATAACTCCATTTGCTGTCGTGTATGTATATTTCTATCAGCTCTCACCCACACTGACTAGGGAAGCATTGATTCCTCTTGTTCTTTTCCTAATCCCTAACTGACGACATAGACCCACACTAGACTGAGCACCTGTGTTCTTTTCTGTTTCAGTTGAAAAACTATTGTGGAAATAATTGGAACTATTCACCTGTGTTTGGATTAACATAATGATTTACTTCTACATAACTTTTTAAACTAGAAGTAGCATTTTGTTTTCGCTGTAACTTTCTTTAAAAGCCTGTGAAAATAAAGAAATGCTGTAAAACAGTGCAGCATTGAAGAGACAGTGACTGCGACATGGACTGCTGTTGTCTAATTATAACCCGAGTCATTAAAGCTGGTATTGATCAGCATATTGAAGTTTTGCATTAGTAACACAAACATAGCACAATAAAATCGGATGCACTGAAATGAACTCTACTTGATTAGTAAGTGGGCACTCACTGATTCAGCAGACACACAATTTTTTTTAACTGTTTTCACGATGAAGTTTTCCAGAGCATGAGACCTTGATACTTAACCCCAATGATTGCTCCTATTTCAATTACCAATAGGACTCAAACACACACACATGCATATACACACACACACACAGAAAGAAAGAAAGAGAGAGAGGGGAAATAATTATACTCTAAAATCATTGCAGCATGAAAAAAACAGAAGTCTTTTCCTAGAGGGAGTAAAGATCAAAGAAGACACTAAAATAATGGGTCACAATTGTAGAGTTGAAAGGTTCAAAATCAAACACAATAATTACAGTGTTTGAGCTAGCCAGTGGCAATGGAGTGTGGAAATGTCTGCATTGTGCAATGGCAGGTGGAAGCTGGATGTGATGATAGTAGCAAAGTTGCATAATTGGCATGAGA
Source organism: Pundamilia nyererei (assembly GCF_000239375.1). Classification (NCBI taxonomy): domain Eukaryota; kingdom Metazoa; phylum Chordata; class Actinopteri; order Cichliformes; family Cichlidae; genus Pundamilia; species Pundamilia nyererei. The sequence goes on along the minus strand of NW_005187481.1, from coordinate 2,278,851 downwards.
AAGAAATTTGACTCTATGACCTTTAGTATGCAAGTGTTCATTGTCAGACGCCTCTTGGGTAAACAAATTGGTCAAATATATCATTTCTCTCAGCAGACAAAATCTTCGCTCGTAAGGGTGTATTCTTGAGCGTGGATTTCAAACCATAGGTTATTTTAGAGCTACATTGCTTCCCTACTCAATGTCTAGCTGTGTAATACAGAAATAATGAGTCTCTTAGGCTGTGAGTTTTTGTATTACATTTTTATTTGATTATTCAGCTGAAACAATCCACACTGGCCCTGAAGTTTGTTTTGGATGTAAGCTCACAAGATATAATTTCTTGTTCCTACATTCATTTTTCCATGAATTTCATAAAGCTGAGATATTCATTGAAACTCTTGAAGCTCTGAGACTGAAAAGAAGCCATGCTGGGATAGCTATGATTGCATTTTTTTAAATGCCCTATTTTCTCTTTGTTATTGTTGTTGTCTAATTATTGTGTTGTGCTTCTAGGTATGCTGTATGTTTTACTGCAAGTTATTGAAAAAAAAACAACGATTAATTTTATAGCTGTAGAGTCATTATTCAAAAACACAGTGCTGCTTGCTTCCCCTGTCTAATGTTTCACTTTGACCCTCTGTTAGTTTTTTGTTTTTTTTTTCATTTTTGAATAATTAAATAAAAAGTAACAGCTATGTCCATATTGCTTTATGGAGCTAGGTTTCAGCAGAAAGGGAACCAGCTTTTTGACCCATATTGTGTTTTTTTTTCATTTTACAGGCAGATCGTCTGATGACCTAATGGAACTGAATTTACAAGTGATATTGTGTTGGGTCGTGGTGCTGCACTGTGGCTCTGCTGAAGGCAGTATCCTGTACCGGGTCCAGGAGGAGCAACCTCCAAATACTCTTATAGGTAGCCTGGCAGCAGACCAGGGACTGCCAGACTCAGGTCACCTTTACAAGCTAGAGGTGGGTGCCCCTTATCTTCGTGTCGATGGAAAGACAGGGGACATTTACACCACAGAGATTCCTATAGACAGAGAAACCCTGAGGGACTGTCGCTCCCTGGCTAAGGGTAAACCCTGCTACCTGGAATTTGAAGTATCAGTGACTGATCTGATACAAAACCAGAGCCCACGGCTTATTGAAGGACGCATTGAAGTACAGGACATCAATGACAACACCCCCCAATTTCCTTCTTCTGTGCTTACCATCTCAGTCCCCGAGAACACGATCATGGGAGCGTTATTCTCCATACCTCTAGCTACAGACAGGGACTCTGACAGGAATGGGGTAGCTGACTATGCGCTGACTGCAGGGCCAGATGCTGCAACCCTGTTTGGTTTGCAAGTGGCTGATGACAGGGGAGGGAAGCTCCCACAGCTCATTGTCCTGGGCAACCTAGATCGTGAGTTAAAGGATTCTTATGACCTCACCATAAAGGCAGTGGACGGAGGAAACCCTCAGCGCTACAGCAGTGCATTACTCAGAGTGGTGGTGACTGATGCCAATGATAACGCTCCTAAGTTTGAAAAGTCCACCTATGAGGCAGAGGTTTCGGAAAATAGCCCTGTTGGACACTCTGTGTTGCAGGTAATTTAAAAACTTTTTTGTATAATGTTGTAGTCTGGATTGCAAAGTTAAATTGTAACCAGCAATGTCTTTCTGAATAAATGTATAGTTTAAAATTTTGGATTTTACCTTTTTCAATATATTTTTGAAGAGAGCATTAGCTCATTATCCTTCTACAGGTAATAAATGCTTATATCTTGTATTGACAATGTAGTTGCAGAACAGTGTGAGATATTATTTTCGGAGTATAAATTGCTCTGTGCAGGATTTTCACAGCATGTTGCTGCGAATTTACACTGATTATCATGAAGGAAATGTCAGGCCTAATAATTTACAACCTTTCATTGAATCCTAGAAAAAAGAGAAAAGAAGGCTAGTGATGTAACTATCAAAAAACAGAGGAAAAGCAATAGCCAAAACAAAGTTATCTACATGCTGTGATTTAAAGTGATCAGACGCACACAGATTCCTGGATTAATTTATTCAGTGACCAATGATTCATTAGTTACATTCATTGTTAGTGTTGTAAATAACATTAGTTACAACACTAACTGTTGCGCATATTTAATGACTTTAACCATTGAATATGTTTTGATTACAGGTTAAAGCAAACGACTCTGACATGGGCCCGAATGGAGAAATTGAGTACACCCTTCACCAGGCAGTAGACCCAGTGCCGAAACTCTTACGAATTGATCGGTCCACTGGCATCATCTATGTCAAAGGACCACTGGACAGGGAGGAAATCAGCAGCTTGTCCTTCTATGTGATAGCAAGGGATAAAGGCCCTCAGCCTAAAAGCTCTAAGACATTTGTAACCATTGAAGTGACTGACCAAAATGACAATGCTCCAGCTGTGGAGATTCGTGGGATTGGCCTTGTGACGCACAGTGAAGGAGTGGCAAATATTTCCGAAGACATGCCAGTGGGAACAGCTGTTGCTTTAGTTCAAGTATCTGACAAAGATGAGGGAGAAAACGCTGTGGTCACTTGTGTGGTAGCAGGTGATGTGCCATTTCAGCTTCGCCCTGCCAGTGACTCAACCAGTGACAACAAGAGGAAGTATTTCCTACAGACCACCACGCCTCTCGACTATGAAAGAGTTAGAGATTACCGAGTAGAGATTGTGGCTGTAGATTCTGGAAACCCAGCACTCTCTAGTACAAACTCTTTGAAGGTTCAAGTGACTGATGTGAACGATAACTCTCCAATATTTTCCCCTACCTTGTTTGAGGTTGATTTTGCTGAAGAAAACCAACCAGGAGAAAAAATTTTAGATGTTATAGCCACAGATGCTGACAGCGGCACTAATGCCGAACTTCTCTATAATATTTTGCCAGATTCATCCATCAAAGGCTTGTTTGAGATTGACCCAAATACAGGCGAAGTAAGAGCCAAAAGCTCTCTTGATCGTGAACACAAAGAACAATATGAGTTTCGTGTCACTGCAGCAGATAAAGGGTCTCCTGTCCATAAAGGAACAGCAACTGTTGTAATAAAAGTAATAGACCGCAATGACAATGATCCCAAATTCATGCTTAGTGGCTACAGTTTTTCAGTCTTGGAAAACATGCCACCTCTGAGTCCAGTTGGTATGGTGACAGTCCTAGATATGGACAAAGGCGAGAATGCCCACGTTCACCTCTCTGTAGAGCCTGATGAAGGAAAGTTTGTTGTTCAAAATGGAACAGGAACTATTCTCTCAAGCATCTCGTTTGACAGGGAGAAAGAAAGCAGCTATAATTTCCGTCTAAAAGCAGTGGATGGAGGAGAGCCACCCAGGTCTTCATATGTGGGTGTTACAATCAATGTACTGGATGAAAATGACAATGATCCCGTGATAACTAAGCCCTCCAACTCTTCCTTCAGACGCTTATCACCTCTAGCCTCCCCAGATAGCCACGTTGAAGTAGTGGAAGCTGAGGACCTGGACAATGGCCCTAATGCAGAGCTGGTGTTCAGTATCGCTGGTGGAAACCCTTACCAGTTATTTCGCATTTCCCCCTCAAGTGGAGAGATCACGCTAGCAAAGGAGATGACACGCAAACATGGTGGATTACATCGCCTAGTGGTGCGAGTAAGTGACAAGGGGAAGCCTGCACGCCACGCTACTGCCCTGGTCCACATCTATGTCAATGAAACCATTTCAAATGTCAGCTTAGTGGAAGCCTTAGTGGGACACAGTCTTTACACTCCACTGGACAGGGACATTGCTGGTGATCCCGACAATGGTTTTGCTGCTCAGCGTAGTAATATATTGTTTGGAAGCCTTGCTGGTGTAGCAGGTGTTGTAATGTTGATCTTGGTGGTGGTATTTATTCGCCACCGCATCCAAAGAGAAACCAAGAGTGGATATCAAGCTGGCAAAAAGGAAACCAAGGACTTATATGCACCCAAACAGGCCCCAAAAAACACCAAAGGCAAACGTGGACGGAAAGGTAAACCTCAGAAGTCTCCAAAACCACTCGGGGAAGACGAAGAGGTCAGCCTTCAAAAAAGTCTGAAGTTCAACCTTGATGGAGTCAATGATAGCCCCAGGATACATCTGCCTTTAACATATTCACCAGGAAGCCCTGATATAGGCAGACACTACCGTTCCAACTCCCCTTTACCCTCCATCCAGCTGCAAGCCCAATCGCCATCTGCCTCACAGAAGCATCAGGTGGTCCAGGACCTCCCTGCCACCAACACCTTCGTAGGAACAGGAGGAGACGACAATTCCACTGGCTCAGACCAGTACTCAGATTACAGCTACAAGACGGGCCAACCGAAGTATAACAACAAACAGGTACAGTTATCTCAAGCGCATAGTAAGGTCTGTCTGAGGAATGGGTGATTGGTTTGGTGTATTTTGTGAGAATGTTGAAAAGCAGTGATTTCATTATAAGACTTGCAATATTTTAGTCTTATCATCTACAGTCCTGAAAATCACAGATTCAACAACTCTCATTCATGACTACTTTGGCAGTTCTAGTAATTTGATATGATTTACTTTGACAATAACAGTCCCAAATTTGAATTATCTGAATGCCATTTTTGTCATTGTGCCATCTATCTGGATTGTAAAAATGTAAAACGATAGTTAAAAATTTAGTACAAATTTGTTACTGGCTGTTTTACTCAGTGCATAACTGTAAATTGTGTGTGATGATATACGAAGAACAGACCAAATCATTTCCAAAATTATATTATCCATTCTTTCTCTTACTAGTAACTGTCTGCTTTGCTTCTCTGGGTAAGGCATGTATATATGTAAAATTGCATAGACAGAAAGAAAGTTGCTGCAAGTATTTGCTCAATTGTGGCACTGCTAAAAAATAAGATTTTGTCAGGTTGGCAGAAGAGTTGAGCAGGGATGGTCTGTTCTCACTTACTTCTGCTCTTCTGCTTGACCTCTAGTGCTCTGTAGTGATCTCGGCAGGTCATTTGCTCTTATCTCCCTGCTCCTTATGCTCTTATCTCCTCTTATCTGTACAACATTTGGGCTTGAATCACCATGGAAACAGAAATATTAATAGAGTCAGAAGGGATTACGAACAGAAAGATTTTAGAGAGTAAGGCTAGAAAGCTAGTGTGTCTCTGGGTTTCTGTGTCATCTGCAACTGTGTAAATGTGTGTCTTGGACTACACAAATATAAATTTGTGTGCAGGAGGGGATAAGGCAGATTATCATTATCCTTATATAGTAGAACATCCCTTATTATACAGAAAAATGTCCAGATGTCTTGATCCCACCAGTTACACAGCCACGCTTGAGCCACTGAAATGGATCTGTGGTTTTTATTTATTTACTTTTTTAGTTAAATATGTGCTGAACTCACATTCAACACAGAAAAAAAACCCAGCTAGTGTCAGTGAGAGGTAAGATGCTGATAAGACAACTTCAAAGAATACCCAGCACCAAAGACAGCTTTGCGCAGGGGCATTCCATCACAAACAACCACAAATTCAAAAACTCAGGGTATGATTAGCAACCTAACATGACTGATTCCTCTGAACCACACTGAGTGAAAAGTGATATATTTGTGAAACACACACCAACTAGATCTAACAATACTTTATTCATGTCGCTACTGTGGCATTCAAAGGATGGCTATTATTTAGTACTGAAAATATTTGACATTGATGTAAACAATTTATTTTCAACCAGGATGAGTTGACATGAGCTTTCAAGACACTTCCTACATTTCAGCCGTACAAAACAGTTTGACATTCTCCAAGGCTTTGCAGATAACGTTTGCCACATAAAAATTAGCAAAAATAGAAGGGGAAAACATGCCGCTGAGTTCTGAACATGTGTAGGTGACACATTTTCTGTGGAGATATCTTCAGAGCCAGTCTCACAGTTGGCTTGTTGGTAGTTTTAGCAGATGTTAGTTGACAGCTTAGGTGATCACAAGCCGTTGTGGATGGAGTCAGTTTAGAGAACAGTCACCACTGTCTTCTTGATGGACAACATAAGGGACCAAAATGACTGCAAGCCACAGGGTGTGTCTGGGTGTTTGTGTGTAGTGCCAATCTCTCTGTTTGTATGTAGATTTGCTCCTTAATCTAAGAGTGTTAATTGTGTCTGGCACAGATGTAAGCTCTCAGCATTTAACAGTATTGTGTGTGCGCTTTCTCAATATGATCGCATAAATACATATGCAACATGACTCAAGTGAGTGACAGGCTGTTTAAAAACATGGACAGATGTTGAAGCTCATGTGACATACCTCAGCAGATGTTGTCTTGTGTATGGCATCCCCTCTCACATCAGGAAGAACAGATTGACCAAAATATATAATTAAAGCAACTGCCAAGTGATGTGACAGATCTAGAGTGGTGCCATTGTTTTAATTAACTGTGCTGCACTCAACAACTAGTTTTGTTTTTTTGTTTCCCCAATATGGTCAGATGTCTATTTTTTTTTTTTTTTTTGTCAAATCTCAAAGTCTCAAATTTCCAGCGTGCATGTTCAGGGATTATGAGCATATGAAACATTACAAGCATTTAATGATATTTTTTTGTTTCAAGCAGTATCTTCATGCTTTAGGCTTTAATTAGAGACAGTTTCCTTCTGAACACAAATCTATTGTCAGGTGGCGTCTGAGCGGATATTAAACAAATTGATCAAAAAAACGATATAAAAGTGTGCGAGTGTGTTTGTGAGTGTGTTAGTGGTATTAGACGTTGATTGCAGAGATATATTTAAAAGATGAAAATATTTTCCCAGGTTTAGATTGCAGGTGCAAATAGACTGATAATGTAAAATTAGATGGAGTGTAATTAAAGACTGTCATACATGCATTAGTATTTATTTGCAGGTAAAATATTGTCTTGTTTGCTGCACCTACTTAACTCTTCATTTTGAACTTATTTGTGGAGCTGGTCATTACAAAATGATTACTTTTTCATCTTCTCTATTTGAACTTATCAGAAGCATTCTCTACGTTAATATGCTAGATTAATGAACAGCCCACGGCTGAATAGTGGAATATTGAAGTACTATATTACTCAAGAACCCGAACAGATGTTTCAGATGTGCTAATTAGATCATCATATTACCTAAGCATGTGCCAGCTATATGTGCAAAATAATATTTGTTTAGTTTCCTACACCAGGAGCTAGTACTGCTATCAGTTCAGAAACATTTTGATCTTTTCCCAAGACTCTGTGGAGAATGTTTCAGCCCTGTAATTGTTTTAGATTAACCCACTTCTGCAAATATTCCTAAAATGCTGTTTCCAGGATGTAATGTTTTGCAAAAAAGAAACAGCAACAGACACTCAACGCCACTAATCACACTTCTAATTTTGCATTCCATGTGTCTACAAGCAATAACATTCAGTAACATGGACAGTGCTTTTGCTGCCAACTAGCTCCAAAGCTTCTGAGAGCCATTGCATCAGAGGTGGAAAAAGGATGATAGGCACTAAAGAAGCCCAGCTTCATTCCTCTGTGGTCCTTTGTCAACACCCTTTAGAATAACACTAATCAAATGCTAAATTAGAAAGTTTTAGATCAAGGAAAATTACTGAGCACTAATGTAGCATCATAGTCAGCCCAAATGGTTCTATACTAGATTCAAACAAACATGTGGGAGACTTCAAATAGTGGGGTGTTATAGCCACACTGTACTGAATATGCATAGAGGTTCTTACAGTTTCTGCTTGCACCTGTTTGGGTATTGTTGTAATTAAAGTAGGGACACTAGGAATTTTCCTCAGGGTCTTGGCAAGTTAAGCCATTTTTAGATATATGCCACAATTTTATTCTTGGGCAAACAATATATTGTACTGATTACTGCATGTGAAGTTACTATCCATACAAATAGTGGTTCCTTGATTCTTAAGATTTAAAAGGAAACTTTTTATTTTATTAACAGAATATGAATATTTTAAATAAGTGTGTTTTACCCAGTGTCATCCATTTGGACAAAATAAAGCAAATGAATAGTAGTAGTCACGAAAGTAACATAGCAAAGCAAATGTTGGTACATAGTTGTATTTTGAAAACACAACATTGTAAGCTGCACATTTCTAACTCCAGGCTGCTAAAGGTTGCACCTTTTGTAGTTTACCCCCTCATCACCTTTGAATGTGTGATATTGCATGATGGTTGCTAGAGAAACCAGTGACTCACGTTAGCCATTAGACCTGATAATTAGCTCTGTTGGGTCCAAGAGCTGGCACCTTTTTTCACACTTCATTTAATGAGAATCTTACATATGAACAAAAAGCAAAATGAAAGTCAGGAAGGACTGAAAATCATCTGTTACACAACAATCATTACTGCGTCACTGTATTTTTTATGCATCAACGCATGCTGATAAAATGTTCTATTCATTCAATGAGGATGAATTTTGTCCAGCTCTGGCTTACTTGTTCATCTCCATGCCCACCTGTAGTAGAGTGAGTCAGTGTGAGTCTTAATTAACCTGCTTCTTTGTTAAGAAGGGCCCACACTTTGTGAACTTTAGGCATCCCTTTGAGCTGGGATTAGCCCGATTTAGTCCAATGCGGGTATTTGAAATCAGCCGAGGTATATTACAGATGAGGCTGGAAGCACAATTTGTTCTTTGAGACTGTGACACACTGGCCCTCAATTACTTAGGTGTGTTTGGAAGTCTTCTTACCGTGCACGAAAAACAAGTGCGTAAAATTACTATCAGATTAATCGAGCATGTGCACTGCCCTTTTTTGCCCTCATCACTATAGTCATGTTAGCAAAACAGAATCATTCTGAACTAACAGATTGGTACAATCTGTATACACGCATACTATCTGCACACGACATTATCTATATAAGAAAATGCATTTACCTCTAGGTTAAGTGGGGAAATTAGTGGCAATGAAAGCACAGAATGAAAGAAAGAAAGAATGAAAGAGAAAACCCTGTACGCTTCACTGAAGCAAGGAAGCAAGAGAAAGTCCAAATGAAGAAAGTGAAACATTTTTGTGCAAAGAGGAAGTCAAAAGACACAGATTCCCACAAATGTTTCCACCAGACTGAGGATTGTTGAAAACAAAAAGTCTGTGGCTGAAATAATGGGGGTTCTGAATGTTGTTTCCCCCTGAGACAGGCACTGTGACTCGGGGAAAAAAAGTTTGGCTATCAAACATTCTATAAAAAAGAAGAAAACAGTGAAGGGGAAGGAGCACGTAATCTGTCAGCTCAAGATGAGAACCTCACTGCAATGAAAAATGAAATTAATTAATTAATTTAAAAAATGTGATAGTGCCAAGAAACTGACTTAAGAAAATGACTGTAATGATGTCACCCAGGAATGATATGGCATTTTTAATACCGTTGAAGCCTACAGTTTTCCATTTAGTATTCTGTTCAGATTTTTTTTTTTTTATGTTTTTGATTAATTGTAATTCTGAACATTTTGCGACTTATGGTGTTTTAGAAAACAGCAAGTACTGGCCAAATTAGCCCTGGGTCTTTGATCTCGTCCTTTAGATGCAGTGCTAATAGCATTTAGCCAAAATTAATCGTTCTGTCTACAAACAACAATGGCATGGCATCTTCATATCATCATATATTACCATTCCTTTTGTAGGTAAAGTTAATAATGTCTATTTTTCAACAAGCCTGTCTGAAAAGGGCTTGATTATTGCACATTTGAAGAAATAGGACTGATGAAGTCACTGGTATCAGTGAAATAATATTCACATCGTGGCTCTGCCTGAAATTAATCTTGATTCAAGCTGCAATGACTCTGAGCTGGCTGTAAGTGGTTACAAGTTGTACAGGGCAGACAGAAATAAATTTGGTGTAGGCGTTGCTTTTTATCTCCAGGAACAGTGATAAAAAATGTTTAATGAGTCCAGAGATTGAGAATTTTTGGTTAAAGATTTGTTTTTAACATTTATGCCTATTTTATAGGCTGTTGTTACAGACCACCTAATTCTAATATACAGTATTTTGAAAATTTAAGTGTAATGTAACAGAATAGAATTTTTTTTTTCTTCCTGGTGACCTGAACTTTTATTGGTTTCTATCAATCTTAATGAATCTTAATTTCTTAATAAGTACTGCTCATTTAGAAATAAACCTTATCTGAATTACAGGGATCTCTAAACTTTCCTCAAATTGTGACAAGGTCAACAGTTTCTGTAAATAACCGTAGTAATAAAATCTCTATGTACACTAATCACATTTGTAAATAATAAAATAATATGATCAGGGTCTGTATTGGTGGCAGTTGGGTTCAACATTCATAATTTAAACTTGGAAAACAAAATTGTCAAAATCTGTAAAATAGCACTGTCCTTTGTAGAAGTTATGGAAATTTGATATGGATTTATTTTTGAATGATGTTAAATTGGTCAGAATGATGGTAAATGGCCTTTATTTGTATAGCGCTTTACTAGTCCCTAAGGACCCCAAAGTGCTTTACACATCCAGTCATCCACCCATTCACACACTGGTGATGACAAGCTACATTGTGGCCACAGCCACCCTGGGGCACACTGACAGAGGTGGGGCTGCCGGACACTGGTGCCACCGGGCCCTCTGACCACCACCAGTAGGCAACGGGTGAAGTGTCTTGCCCAAGGACACAACGACCAAGCCGGGACTCGAACCGGCAACCTTCCAATTACAAGGCGAACTCCCAACTCTTGAGCCACAATCGCCCCATTATGTGGGGAAATCTTGCAAATAGGGCTGTAACCGTGTTTATGGATGATCTAATGCAGGGGTGCCCAATCCCGGTCCTCGAGAGCTACCGTCCTGCAGCTTTTAGATGCATCCTTGTTCCCACACACCTGAATCAAATGAATGGCTTGTTATCAGGCCTTTGCCAAACATGATGGCATGCTGAAGAGGTAATCAAACATTTGATTCAGCTGTGTTGGAGTAGGGATGCATCTAAAAGCTGCAGGATAGTAGCTCTCGAGGACTGGGATTGGGCAGCCCTGATCTAATGTATCTGTTAACCCTTTTATACATGAATTATGACAACCTCAATCAGGATTTTTTTCTTAAGTATTTTTATTAATCTTTAGCCATGAAAATATTAATAAAAATACTTAAGCAAAAAATCTTGATTGAGGTTTTTTCAATTCATGTATGAAAGGGTTAAATAACAATAATTACAATGAAATATGTCATACATCTATAGTAACATTAAACAACCAGTGGGTGGCAGGGTATGGAGTGACACATCAGTGCCCAATGTAGTGGTTTATGTGCAAGTACAGTGGGGCAAAAAAGTATTTAGTCAGCCACCGATTGTGTAAGTTCTCCCACTTAAAATGATGACAGAGGTCAGTAATTTGCACCAGAGGTACACTTCAACTGTGAGAGACAGAATGTGAAAAAAAAATCCATGAATCCACATGGTAGGATTTGTAAAGAATTTATTCGTAAATCAGGGTGGAAAATAAGTATTTGGTCAATAACAAAAATACAACTCAATACTTTGTAACATAACCTTTGTTGGCAATAACAGAGGTCAAACGTTTACTATAGGTCTTTACCAGGTTTGCACACACAGTAGCTGGTATTTTGGCCCATTCCTCCATGCAGATCTTCTCGAGAGCAGTGATGTTTTGGGGCTGTCGCCAAGCAACACGGACTTTCAACTCCCGCCACAGATTTTCTATGGGGTTGAGGTCTGGAGACTGGCTAGGCCACTCCAGGACTTTCAAATGCTTCTTACGGAGCCACTCCTTTGTTGCCCGGGCGGTGTGTTTTGGATCATTGTCATGTTGGAAGACCCAGCCTCGTTTCATCTTCAAAGTTCTCACTGATGGAAGGAGGTTTTGGCTCAAAATCTCACGATACATGGCCCCATTCATTCTGTCCTTAACACGGATCAGTCGTCCTGTCCCCTTGGCAGAAAAACAGCCCCATAGCATGATGTTTCCACCCCCATGCTTCACAGTAGATATGGTGTTCTTGGGATGCAACTCAGTATTCTTCTTCCTCCAAACACGACGAGTTGAGTTTATACCAAAAAGTTCTACTTTGGTTTCATCTGACCACATGACATTCTCCCAATCCTCTGCTGTATCATCCATGTGCTCTCTGGCAAACTTCAGACGGGCCTGGACATGCACTGGCTTCAGCAGCGGAACACGTCTGGCACTGCGGGATTTGATTCCCTGCCGTTGTAGTGTGTTACTGATGGTGACCTTTGTTACTTTGGTCCCAGCTCTCTGCAGGTCATTCACCAGGTCCCCCCGTGTGGTTCTGGGATCTTTGCTCACCGTTCTCATGATCATTTTGACCCCACGGGATGAGATCTTGCGTGGAGCCCCAGATCGTGGGAGATTATCAGTGGTCTTGTATGTCTTCCATTTTCTGATGATTGCTCCCACAGTTGATTTTTTCACACCAAGCTGCTTGCCTATTGTAGATTCACTCTTCCCAGTCTGGTGCAGGTCTACAATACTTTTCCTGGTGTCCTTCGAAAGCTCTTTGGTCTTGGCCATGGCGGAGTTTGGAGTCTGACTGTTTGAGGCTGTGGACAGGTGTCTTTTATACAGATGATGAGTTCAAACAGGTGCCATTCATACAGGTAACGAGTGGGGGACAGAAAAGCTTCTTACAGAAGACGTTACAGGTCTGTGAGAGCCAGAGATTTTCCTTGTTTGAGGTGACCAAATACTTATTTTCCACCCTGATTTACGAATAAATTCTTTACAAATCCTACCATGTGGATTCATGGATTTTTTTTTCACATTCTGTCTCTCACAGTTGAAGCGTACCTCTGGTGCAAATTACTGACCTCTGTCATCATTTTAAGTGGGGGAACTTGCACAATCGGTGGCTGACTAAATACTTTTTTGCCCCACTGTATACCATCAACACTGACACAAATATAAGAAAACAGCCTTTGAATAGCTGTCCACTGTAGTGGCCACTATGCGTGAAAGGGTTCCACTTAGGAAGCGCTCAGTGAAGGAACCCTGTCTTGATGATAAATTAAGATTAGCAATGCTTTACTGAGATAAGGCTAAAGAGATTCCTTAGAAATGATGATGTATTTCTGACAGAAGATGCTAGTGTAGATTAAGAAATATGTCAACTAAATTGTATTATAACAAAAAAAAGTAATAGATTAATAATATAAGGAAATCCTATACATTTAATAGGCTGGCAGTTGCATTATGGGGTACAGTTGAATGTTATTTAATGCTTTGATCTCAGCAGGGAGACTAAAATATGTTTGTCCTACAGCATTCACCGTAGCTAGGATTATTCACTTAAATTTGGGAGGGTAAGAAAAAAGAATTCAGTTGACCACAGTCTGCGATTTACGGACTTCACTGTAACTTTAAAAAATATATAATACATACATTTGACATAGGAACATTTTCGGGCCCCAAGGATACTAGCAACCACAATGGAGAAGCTAATGGGAATCCAAGTTTTATAAATAATCATAAGAATAATAGTCAGCATGATTCATTATAGTAGTAGTCATAGTAATCATAGTAGTAGTAGTAGTAGTGATGGATGTATTCATTTTAACGAGTTGTGTGTATGTTTGCTAAAACAACCTGGGCTTTTTTTCATTTTTTCATATACATGGTTAGGGGCAGTTTTCAATTTGTTTGTGAAGCACAAACAAATTAAGGTGCGAAAATAGTGATAAATCACCGATTTGTGTGTGATATGTTCGTATGCACGATTTAGCAGATTTGTCTTATGCTTATTTTTACTGAAGACCGGTGGAACCATGAAATCACTGAAAATTTGTCATCTGCATTTTACTGAATAGTTGGGAAAGCATGGCGTGCTGCTAAATGATCATTTCCTATCTCACTTTCCAATCTGCCTCCCAGTATTTTACAAACAGACACAGGCACACACGCAGACATACTCACCCACAGACCAGCTCTCTCATTCACACACACAGGCAAGCACACAAACACACAAACAGCTCTTTGTGCACCACATATTTGCCCTGGCTGATTACTCAGAAAAAGAAGGCTAGAAGGAAAGTGAGGTAATGGTGGAGTAATTTGCCCTGCCTGCACGGCATGTTTTCTTACTGTTTTATAGTGTCAATGCATGATTCAATACACTGCATCAGTATTGCATTGTAGTGAAAGCACTGCACATTTGATGCTGCTCCTTCACAACTTAATACACCCAGATAACAAAGAAAGAAAATATGCCACAGTGATCTTAGTTCAGAGCAGTTTATTACTTAAGAAATGTAGTAGTGTATAATTTTGCACCTACCTTTTTATAAAGCATAGTTTCTCCTGTGGGTTTTTTTTTTCCGGGATCGATGGGGAAGTTGTACAACAAGTATATGTACATGCCCCCCCCCCCCAAAAAAAAACAACAACTGGTGAGCTCTATTAATTATCAATTCATTTTTCTTAACAGTGTGGAAAAATATTTTTTAATATTTACATTTTTTGGTAATAATGGTTGGTTAAAATGTCGACCAAAAAGTTTGTTGAAAGAAATGCTCAAGTTTAAACATGCCAGGCTCAGATAGTCAAGGGGAGCCCATTTTCTACGTGTACCTAACAATAACCACATTGGCCATCATCTCTCTTGTTATTCTCTTTGTTCAATACATTACTGTGTTTGAGTCCACATAGTAAGTTTGATTAAAATACTGACACGATTGGCTTAAATAATTTGAGACAGGTAGTCCTCAACAAGGAGAGTGGTCTAGACATTCACAGTAGAATCTGTAGCTTTATAGCACTCGAGATCACCTAAATTTTAGACATCTATTCACTGTAACAGGTACAGGCAGTTACTGTAAAAGGCAAACACGCAACAAGAAAAATGGTCAAAGTCAGGAAGGTAACATAGCCTGGTAGCATGCAGCCTTCTGCCTATACTGTGACTAATTGCTGGTAAAAAAAAACAGCCTGGCAAACAGGTGACAGCACAAGGTGATGTACAGTTGGAATTGACAAACATAGGAGAATTTTGGGAAAAGCAAGAAACAGAGGCTTTGTCTGAATTTGTGTCTCTGAAGCTGAACAGAGAATGAGATGATGCAAAAGGTGCTATGACTTTTCCTATGTGTAGCTAAGCTGTGGGTGTATGAGTGAGACAACTTTATAGGATATATAAAGGCTGTGTATTAAATATATCTCTAAGCCTATGTAACTGCTAGGTAAGGACTCACAGGTCTTACTGTATTACAGAGGAGACAAAAAATACAATAGAGAGGAGACAAAAATACAAAAATATAATAGAGTTTTGACTGAATGTGAACTTGGCATTTGAATGAGCACAATAATAAGCAAAGTGTTGCACTCCAGTTTAGTGTAGGAAAACAGAAAATACCAAATTCCATGCAGTTTTTTTTGCCCAGATACATACAGTAGGTCTTTTGTAAACACTCGAGCTACTTCCATACTGTCTTTGCTGTTAGAGAAGGAATTCAGAGACATCAGAGCCTGTTTGTTATTTTTTGCTGAAGCATTGCTTTAAGAGATAGTGTGCTTATAATTTCATTTTGTTTAGGATGGGTGAACACAAAGACTCAACTGGCAACCTCCCTTGGAATGATAATTAAATTAAAGCATAATAAAATGTTCATCATGCATCCCAAAAATGGTTAGGGCTATTGTACACATAAAAAAGAATATTCACACCAAAACTTCATATAACTGTTTTGCCAAAAATAACTTAAAAAAAACAGCACATACAAACCTGACATTTTAATTAACTGCTTTTCACTTTTCTACATTGCAGTTTTTCAACAGTTCAACTTACTGCCACAAATTGTGGGCTTTGGACTGCGACCATTCTGTATTACTGCATGTTTATTGAACAAAAGTGAAACGATAAGCATCAAATCTCAGAACTTTATTGCGTTTTCTGCAGTATGAAGAGAATACAATCACTGGCCCGCATATTAGGTACAACTGTTCAACTGCTCGTTAGCAAAACTGTCTAATCAGTCAACCACATGGCAGCAACTCAGTGCATTTTAGCATGTAGACATGGTTGAGACAACCTGCTGAAGATTCAAGTGAGCATCAGAATGGGAAAGAAAGGGGATTTTAAGTGAGTTTGAATGTGGCATGGTTGTTGGTGCCAGATGGGCTGGTGTGAATATTTCAGAAACTGCTGATCTCCTGGGATTTTCATTCACGATCATCTTATCTACAGAAAATGATTAGAAAAAGAGAAAATATCCAGTAAGCAGCAGTTTTCTGTGCTGAAAATGCCTGGTGGAGGCCAGTGGTCAGAAAGGAATGGCCAGACTGCTTTGAGTTCACAGGATGTCAGAAGTAACTCAGTTAAG
Organism: Pundamilia nyererei; assembly: GCF_000239375.1. Classification (NCBI taxonomy): domain Eukaryota; kingdom Metazoa; phylum Chordata; class Actinopteri; order Cichliformes; family Cichlidae; genus Pundamilia; species Pundamilia nyererei. Next base: position 2,262,567 of record NW_005187481.1, on the reverse strand, counting down.
CTATTGTTTAAAAGCAATAGCTTCACTGAGCCAAGGTATGTAGAAGCGCATCTCTGAACACAAAACATGCTGAACCGTTCAGCTAAGAACATGAAACTGGAGCTACACTTCACACAGACCCATTAAAATTTAACAACTAGGCTGATTTGATTTCTTGTGTGACATTTGGATGGTAAAGTCAGAACCTTGCGTAAACAACATGATAACATGGACCAACCCTTTTGTTGTATCAGTGGTTCAGGCAGATGATGTAATGATCTGGGGGATGGACTCAAAAGGCTTCCACAGTCACATATCATAATCCAGTAGAGCACCTTTGGGATGTGGTGATTAAAAATTTGCGATATAATTGATAAATCAATGCCAAGTTGTTAGGAATACATCTGTGTTCTCATGCAAGTTCCCTTGCATGACCACTTGATTGCTTATTAAACTAGCATCTACACTTTCAGTAAGTTCCCCACTTTATTTTCTTTGAAATCCTCTTTATTTGGAACAAAACACTTGTTTTTGATTGGGCTGTAAAACAAACAAACAAACAAACAAACAAACTAACTAACTAACAAACAAACAAAAAAACCCATAAAAAAAACAAGTTAATGAATATCAACAAGAAGAAAATCCAATGTTGAGAAAACTGCTGCAGCTAAGGGCAACATCTATGAAGATGGTAATGCCTGAACTAATTAGGGGCTAATACACGTTAAGCAGTACAACTCAATCTCACAGCAGTTTACAAATGTATAGATGTTAATGGTCATCCTAAACTGATCTAATATAACATTCAACATTTACAACTGTAGCTTGCCTCCACCAGTGTATGAATGTGAGAGTGAATGAATAGTGGTATTGTAAAGCGCTTTGGGTGCCTAGAAAAAGCGCTATACAAATCCAATCCATTATTATTATTATTAAACATTAATATTTAAACATCTAAAAAATATAACATTTAAGTTTGATAACACTAAGATTAAGATATGGGTTGTAGTGAATGCATGCATATTTGATGGCTGCATGGAGTGACTGGAGAAAAATCTATTCTAAATAGTAGGGAGTGAGAGTGGTGTGCTTTTGCCTACTGGAAGTCTAAAAAAACAAGAGGTGTGCAATTTCAATTATATACTTTGTTCTATAAAATGTGCACAAGCAAGGCAGCTGACAAGAAGGCTCAAATTCTTTAGCCGATGATCAAAATAAACCTTAATAACATAAATAAGTCACTACAATTTGATCTGTCGACTATTACGTTATTCTTCTTATTTCCAGCAATCATTTCACTGTATGGAGCTCGTGGGCAGTTGCCTAAAATCGTTAAACTTCACCCATGACAATCTTCTTTGATGTGTCTGCTAATTAATGTTAAAAAATTGTGCTAGGCAGGCTGAAATATATGCCAATAATATTCACATAACATCCTCAGACATCCTTTGAAGTGTCTTGCCAAGATAGAGAAGGTGTGTTACCTTGAGTTACTGTAGTCGGAGATGGATGTCAGCTGTGCGATCTGGCTCAGCACAGTAAAAAAGATGGCACACCTCAATAATCAAGGCTTATGTGGAAACACTGATGTATAGGCTGCCTGTCATATTGAGCACATTTACAGTTTCTTGGCACCCTCCATGCACCCTTCTGATGCTTTCTGTTTCATGTACTGTTAAAGGCTGACTTAAAGTCCAGGATACATCCTAATTATTATCCAATCAGCTGTCAGACCTTGGATCTATATTGTTTCTTTAAGTTTTTATAAGTAAACTAAGATGGAATCTTAATTGAAATCTTTTTATTGTGTACAGTGCTCCTTAATATGCATATTTATGTCTTTGCATTGAATTCTGGGCTTGTTAAAGGGCTCCAGGTGGTTGAGAATATTACTGTATAACATGTATCATGATGTAAAGATGGAACATATTCTGCACCTAAACTGCACCTTTTTTTTTTTACTTTGTAAAACACTTTGGTCAACCTGTGTTGTTTGTCTAAATGTGCTAAATTGATTGAGAAAGAGGAAAACAACAACAACAAAAAAAAAAAACCAACAACCATCCACTGTTTTACTGTTTTGTAAACAATAATCTTCTGCATTGTTCACAAAATACACTTTAGAAAATATAACACGTTTGAAATGATGTACTTAATGTAGCATGGATTTGTGAATCATATCATCAGAGTTAAAAGTGATGGAAATGAGAAATTCTTTACGAACACTCTTGTGAGTAGATAATATTATACTCTGAGCTCAATGTAATATAATTATATTATAATAAAAGTTTCCCAGTAGGTTACAAAGGAGTCATTTATTCCAAAGGCTCTGCATGAAACCCTTTAAGGGCAAGTGAGACAGCAGAGAGGCAAGTGCATTCAATTAGCAGGCTTGTCCTAATTAACAACCATCCCTTCAACTAGGACATAGGGATTGATTTTATTTGCATTTCCTAGATTGAATTATTAGTGTTAGCCCTTTGAAACGGTTTGCCTGAAGTGTGATGCGGCTGATATGACAGGTGTGGGTAATAGGCAAAGTTTATGTGTGGGTTGGATAGAAGTAAATATTTTAGTTTGCAAAGGATGATAAACTTATTTGTAAAATGCTACCTGGAGATCTCCTTTTCTCAGGTAGTCTGTCTTCCTTAATCAAGGTTTTACAAAAGATGGAAAATGTGCCTACGAAGTACATAATGTGAACAATAGGGCAACCTCGGGAGCTGCAAAATGAAAAATGAGGCTGGTTCTAAAATCATATTTACAGCCTGGTATAAAAATTTGTTTTGGCCTCTGTAGACAGTTTCTCCCTTCACAATAATGCTGACTAGCTTGCATGTTTTTAGTTTTCTTTTGCATTTCTGTAACTTATGGACCAGAATAATTGAATTAGGTGCGTGGTCACTGTAACTGACAGGTGTCCCAACACAGGCAGCTATAGCCCTAGGTCCCATCCAGTACTTTGAGATATTTAACCTTATATCATTGCTGTGTGTGCTGTTGGAGCATTTTGGAGTACTTTTAATAAATTATCTATGGCTTGCTGAAGGGTACAGACCATCCAAAAAGCCTGAGCTTCACTTTTGGCCAATGAAATTCTGCTATTTTTTAGTATTTTTGTTTTGCACTAATTAGCTGATATATGTGTGTTACACCTATATACAACCAAGGTAACTAGTGTTAGCAGATAAAGTAACTTTCACTCGTGTTATACAAACATGGTGGTGGCCTAAAACCAGCAGGTGATCTCTTGGTGGTTATGTCCATCTTTTATAGCTTTTTATACTATATCAAATCAAATCACTTTTATTGTCACATGTGTGAGGGTGATATATATTACTTTTACATGTGTTTTCTAGATTATCCTGGATTGTACACTGACAACATGGCGAGGTAGCTCAACATTTTCATTGCGCCATGTGGAGTGTTTTCAACAAAGGCAAATGTTGTAACACTGCTTTTGTAGCACGCCAACATAAAACAACAACATTACTAATCTCAGCTAAATGAGAACATAGCAAGATTCTAACCTTTTATACCTCTCACAAACACTCTTGTATTTGTTATGTCAGCTTTCATGTAGTAATTATTCATTAAAAACATTTCTAATAATGTAACAAGTTCTTGATTTATGTAGAATGAGCAATTGCCAAATTCTTCCTGATGGATGGCAATTGCAACTTTTTGTGCAGCAAGTCCTGACTGCCAGCCATCAGCCCTCTTGATGTCATCAAGATGCTTAGCACTGCTGACTTGCTCTTTGATGTAGAGGGGAAATAGACCTGATTAAAGTGATGCTGGTGATCCATGTGCGCATTAAAATGTGATGGTCTCCCTATTGATCAGGTTTAATGAAATATCTGATGAAAAGCTATTGGTTGCTGTCATTTTCCCTCAGGCTCAAATGCTTTCTGTGAGTGGCACATGGTCAGATTCCATCTTTTATGTAAAAAGTAAAATAAAATAAAATAAAATGAGTTCTTCTTTAGGTAAAGCTGTGTGGAGGCTCAGCTCCCTGATGGCATTGCCTTTAGCTGAGATATTATATCACCACACAACCCAGCCTCCTTACCTTCTGCCAGGCAGATTAGTGCTTTTATCAATAAGCAGCTTAGCACCAAAGTGTTCCTCAATAATATGCCATGTTTTTTCTCCCGCTGCTTTAACTCCTGGGGTTCTTTTTAAAAGTATTTTGCACTTACATATTCTCATATTCTCACATTTCCTTATTTTCAACCTTCCTCCCTTTCTCCCAAAAATTCTTCTATAGGTCTAAGGATTACCCTCTGACTCAGACAAACAGCAATACATTATGTATTCTTCTCTTCAGGTCACATTAGGAAACTAGACAGGGCCCAAGAGGGCAAGGGAGCAGCATCCCCATCAGACATACTACCCCATTAGAAGCCTGGAGTTCACCATAAAACCCATTAAGATCCATTAGGGAAGTGCTCTGGTCCACAGACACCTTTAAGGCCAGTCAGCCACAAAGGTGCACAGTTACAGATGGTGTAAAATTTGATTTGTCACTGGAATGCCATGTGTTCCTTAGGATATTTACTCAAAGCCATGTGTCAGATAAGGTTGCATAAAAGCATCGGCCCATATGGCGATGTGGTAAAAGTTGTGTATTTTTCCACAAGATTCTGACATAGTTTCAGAAATTGTATTGAAAGACTCATTTCTCAATAATTCTAACCATCCTAAAGTGCAGTGATGTTTGATGGCACCTGCTTTAAAAATATAGTTAAATATATAGTGTTTTATTTTTCCAGTTTGCAAACCAGTACACAATGCAAAGTATAGCTATAAATATAAATTAGCATAAGCATTATTGAGCCCAAGCAGATCCCAGCTGAGATTTCACTCACTCTTTTGTAAATGCTTGAACAAGCTCTCCAGCAAATGGCAGCTCTTTCACCCTGCTCCGATTGGAACAATTGCATACAGCTGTGAGGTTCCAGCATACTGCCTCTCTTGTGATTAGAGTGCTGCTTATTACATTTGATGAGCCTGACCCAAATCTTCCAGAGGCAGACACATTTTCCAAAGTGAGTTTGAAATTTTAAATCCTAGATCAAGTCAAAGTTGAATCCTTTGCTGGGCCACAAATAGCCATTTCTGACACCTTTCGGGATAGAACTGGGCATAAAAGGTTCGCCATGACATGCTGTCTACCAATTCGTTTTTACAAAGGGTTTCATGACATTTAATAAATGTTATCAGCACCCAAAAATAAGAATACTAATTTTAAAGCAGTTTGATGTATTATGACCTCATTAACCATTAAAGTTTGCCATATGGAGGATTGCCTAATGAATGTTTTTTTCTTTAGCTTCAGGAGTGCTTCTCTTTGTGACAAACTGTTGTGAAGTCGTGATTAATTGTGTGTTTTTCGTGCTTTGTTTGCCAACTCATAGATCTGACATGGAAGCATGAAGGAAAATGGATTCTTTTAAGTTAATTAATATAATTTTTTATACATCCAAGAGTTTATAGCTCCTCATTGCACTTCTCTTGCTTAGATTTCCATTGCATGGCTGCAGCTTTGAGTGTGTACTATAGCCTGGAGGCACAGTTTGATTACCAAATGGGAAGAGAAGCCAACTACCCAGGGTCCCCCAGAAATGCTCAGGTTTACTGCTATTTTCTGTGCCATCTGCTGTAGACTGTTGTTTAATTCTATTTTTAAGACCTTCATTGTTTGTAACTTTGCTTCGATCAAGGTATTTAGAATACATGTAAAGCTGCAACCAGTTTTTCACTGATAATTAAACTTCTTAATATGTAACCCCCCCCCCAAACGCTCACGATCAGTTGAAGAAAGCAAATTTTTCCCAAGCAACCAGTGTTTGCCAGGCAGTTGCCAACGAGTCTCTAGGCGTGTATGACAGGGGTCTAATCTGCTTTTCTCCTATGTGGGGATTCATATGTCAAGTATGAAGTCACTATGAGAGGTGTTCATATTTTGGTTGTGTTCTGAGACACTTTTACATATTTTTTAGTGATTTTCTGTTTGGCTAGGAAGAGTTAGCAGTATAATTTTATAATTTATGTAATTAATTTAGCTTTTAACAGAGACACATGCCCGCTCTGACATGTGCCTTATAACCGTAGTAACGCACACAAGACAAACTCTGCAAGGTAACATGAAATGGTGTCTAGGCACATAATGTCAATCTAGATAATGTCATATATCTGCAATGCAGTTCGGATAAGACCAGCGTTATTAAATCATTGCAGTTAAATGTTGGCAGCAGTGCATTTGCTGACACTTCCTATTTCTCCAAATGACTTCAATCGCTCACTGCAATTCGCAATCAGCCTGATCCGAACAGGCGTGTTCTGAACAGGCAGGGCACTAGTGACTTAAATGATCCATCAAGAATTAAAATTGTTGGCAGTTAATTCTGTCACTCATATAATCAATGAATCAACAATTCTTTCTGCTATGCAGTATTGGTTATTGTTGGTTGTGCCTGTATTTAATGAAAATCTCACAACAATCTTATTTAAAGTGATGATCACAGGAGGATAATCCTAATATAGGTGGGGTTGGGGCAAGCTATGGCGTTTGCTATGAAAAGAAAATTCACCATTAAAGATCCATCATCTTTTATGTATATAGTTATATATTTGAGAGTTTTTGTTATTGTTGTTTTATTTCTACAACAGTGCCAGAGAAATTGAGATAAGCAGCATAATAAGGGAAATTACTTCTCTGCCTAAAGTATCCCACTGAGCAAATTTCTCTTTACACACATTATATTCTTCTGGTGTTTCACTTCTTTTCCTGCACACCCGATAGGTCTTTTAAAATGTCTTTTGCAAGTAATATATATTTTCAAACCTTTTTTATCTGCCTTATTGCTTTGCATTTACAACACCTTTATTCATGTTGTAACTTATAATACATATTTGATTGGGGAAAAGCCTGTTGATGAGTTTGTAGAAAATACTAATTTTTTTTATGTGTATTTAGCCTTTGATATAAGAATAATAACGACTACCCCTAGAAATATTGTACTGAATAGTGTGTAACTCACGTAACATGTAATCCACGAGCATGATTTGTGATTATCAATACCAGTTTAAAAGAGCTCTGCAAGCTAGTTAATAGGGCTAATCTAACAATGCCATTTATGTGCTTAGACACCTTACTCGTCATATGGTTCTTAACAGAAAGGAGAAAAGACAGAGGATGAACATTTACAAAAGGAAAGAGTCTCATTAATTTTGATGTGTGCAGAATTTAAATATGAATAACAATGTTACATCAGAATTTCTCATAAAGGTTTCACTTAATTAGTGGAACGAGTTTGCCTTTCCAATTAACATTTGTGAATCTGCATGTCCTGTCTGATTATGTCAATCTTTTACTTTAACTGGAGAATATTTCAACAGCTATTAAGTAATTAGTTATTCATTTTAGATTCAGATAGTGGTGTAAGTAGTTCCAGTCCCATTTAGTTAGTAACTTTTGTAAAAGCCATGAGAAGTGTAAGAGCAGATCCCATAAATGTGATAACAGGAAACAACTTTTAATTTAAAAAAAAAGGATGTTTTATTTATTTATTTTTATTAATCTGTTGGTTTTCTAATAGCTAGATGAGATTTTACAATTTGCTTTAATTTACCTCAACAAGTCTACTTGAGGGATCCAAAGTTTCTTATACACAGTCAGTAGTAGTTTACAAATTACTGTAATCAAGATGTTTAAGACAATGCAATTTCTGTTAGCGTTTAGAGACTTTGCTGCTTGATTCACTCATAAACTATTTCATAACTATAACTATAACTATATCATTTCTAAAACGTTTTCACTTAACTATTGCAAGAACTTTCCCTTCCTATTGACATTTGTGTAAAAAACTGATATACTGTGAGTATATCTCAGCAATTTCAGCAATTCCCAACCATCTCCTGACCACGCTGGTATGTAAGTATAGCATAGTATAGCAACTATTTAAACCTCCAAAGCTGTAGCTGCTTGGCGTTTGTGATCACAATTCCTTTGTCAGTCAAACAGTGCAGTACAATTTGTAGTACTAAAAATATTAATTTAACTACTCGGCAGTTGTCAGTCATGAAACCAAACTGCGATTATTACAGTTCTGAATAATACTATATATGCCAAGATCTACAGGGTTGGTTGTAGAACAAGCAGTGAATAAGTTCAGTGGTATGCAATTTTATAATACTCTGTATTGATCAAACAGAATACATTCTCCAAATGTACATGTTGTGTATTCCTTAATAATAATAATAATAATACATTTTATTTAAATAGCGCCTTTCAAAGCACCCAAGGACACTGTACAACAGATAAAAACTGGAAATATACACAATGATAAAAATAGAAGATAAAAGTTAAAACATACAGAAATTTAAGAATAGGCAATTTTAAACAGATGAGTTTTGAGGGTGGACTTAAAAAGAGAGAATGAACTAATATTTCTGAGGTCCGGGGGTAGGGAATTCCAAAGTCGAGGGGCAGAGCAGCTAAAGGCCCTCCCTCCCATTGTGATCAGACGAGCAGAGGGAACCCCTTTACATACCTAATATCTTCTCATAGACATGGATTGAAACTGTTATATGTAGCTTTACTAATTCAGCAATTTAATGTGGTATATATAAAGGTACACAGCACTCACCTACTGATTTTAAAGTAATTATGTATATGAAAGATGAAAAGCTAAACAACAAATGGGAAAAAACAAGTTGTTTATGATAAGCCAGAGAGGGCTGGAAGGAAACCTTTAATAAATAAATAAAGAGTCAAAAGTAAGAAATGGAATCCGTATGGAAACAGCCATGAACTTTTTTTTTTACCTCTAAAACTCAACTGCTTGTCAGGAAACTACACGAGCAGCAGAAACATCTCACAGTTAGGAGCAGTAATTGCAGAGTTACCTACACGCCACAAACAGTTCAGGTTAATTACACCCGGTGAAAGATGCGTAGACACATTACCCACAGGGGACTAAACATGCAATATGATTGCCAAATACATTACGCTTTCTGAGCCAAGAAAAGTGTTTTTTAACCTCCGACTGAGAGATTTTTACTGAGGAAGCACCACCATGGTGCTCATTACAAGGCCCAGGTTGGTGTAGACACTCAGCCAATAAAGGGTTGTCGAATTCTGCCTGTGATGCATCCAGGAGTGCTATATCAGCATGCTGCCTCGATTGCACTGCAGGAGGTACATATAAAGAAGAAAAAGGGACTGTGGTCAAAAAGAGCTGCAAGTGGCTCTTCTGCGTTTGCATTATGTTTCATTTAAATTAAACAATCATCTTCTATAGACAGTCTGACGTTTATAGAAGACTACAGTTGCATGGCTATACCTCAGGACTTATTAAGATCTGAAGAGCTCATATATTTTAGACATGCCAATGGATTGAGGATTTTACTGCAGGCTATAGGTTGTTACTGCTACTGATTAAGCTCAGTGAGCTTGTCCATACAGGCAGACACAATTGTGTGTATACTGCGTGCACTGCAGCATAGTTTATATCCTCCAACCAGTAATAGGAGAGAGGGCAGGTGCTGGCAGAGGTTGGAGGATAGATGGTGATGGGTGGTTGGCTTAAGAACGGGGAAGATCGGGGCTGCGTTGTGGGCCAGATCTCGTCCTTGCAGTTATGAAGGAGAAACAAACTGATCTGACAGTGACAAATGAACCATCTCCGCTTCCCCAACTGCCAGTTTTATGCCTCTGAAACTCCTTTCTCACCCTCAGTCTCTACCCTGTACCCCCCCTCCACCACCACCACCATTTTCTTCTTGAGCGCCCTCAACCCCTATTCTATTCATTCTCACCTACCATGCTCTTTTTTTTCTGCCTCACTTTCCCCTGGCCTACATTTTTACTTTTCTTTTGTTCTCCCAGCGATGCTCTTTCACTTCTCCCACCATTACCTTCCCCATTCTCTTTTTGCTCTGTTGCTTGAGAAGTATTGGAGGTTTTTGCATCTGAAGAGGTCCTGCTGCCTTCTATTATGCAGTAATCTTACTGCATTATTTAGTTCATATAATTGATAGACTGATTCTAGCGCACCATAATTACTTTCCTGCTTCAGTTTCATGTCACCAACTAACATAGCATTTATATACTATAAATTGCATTCCATGTATTAAAATGTGACTTCGTTTGAGTGGAATTGTCATAGCTGAGTGCCATTAACGAAGAAACACTGAAGTAGCACAATGGATGAAGGCATAGCTCAGCAGTGATTATTGCTGAGATTTAATGACTGTCCTGCTCCTGTAATAGACCTTCTGGGGTGTTGAAATGAGATGCCAAGCAGAGAAGACAATTAATTGCTTGGTTTCCTTTTGTCCCCGCCCCCATCCCATGTGTATTGGACTGAAACTTGATAAGATAAAGGCTTAGGGCCACCCTAGTACCTTAAGAGACTCTTCTGTCTTGCAATATTGTGGTTGCATTGTGTGAGTTAAGTTGCCCCACGGTGCTGTTTGACACCGTGGACTGCACCTTGTCAAAACATTCTATTATATGATTTGCTGCTTCTTATATAGACTGAATAATCTCCTTACTGATTGAATAACAGTTTGACTGACTCGTAATGAGCATATTGTGGCCACGTTGCTATTGTAGTAAGGTACCCGACATTAATTATATTGTTGTTCTATTATAGTATTGATGAATGATATAGCATAGTAACTAATAGCAAGATAAACGCATCATGCGTACTACGTCCTTGTGCAATTTGTGGAACTGTAGCGTATGACAGTGGCAGGTTATTAATATAGGGAGCATCACATGGCAAGCCTGATACTTCTTTCAGGCAAATCTGTTTACATCTAAAAATTCTCAAACACAGTTTTGTCAGGAATAATTTCTCTAATTTAAAAAAATTCATTTCCCAGTAACTGAGATATTATGTGTGACTCTAGAGGAATGAAGAAGTGCTGTACTTTAGCGCCCCCTTGACCTAATTTAAAGCAGTGACATGGGTAATTCCCTCAAGTTCTGTCGAAAGCTGATCAGTTTCTAAACAACAGTTCCACTCGACAGTGATAAGAGACACACTATTAATTTCTCTCAAAGGCAAGCTTACAAACATATCATATTTTCTACATGGCTATGACCAAAGTCCATGTAATTTAGTGCTGCAGCTCACATCTCAGTCATCTTTGTATTTCTGCTAAAATACATTTTTCGTCGTGATTAGTCTTATGCACAAGCAAGAGCAATTTCATACCAAGGAGTTGGTACAAAATACTACGACCATGCACACAGTTAAATGGTGGCGTAAACATATTCTGTGAAAAAAAAAAAGCCACAGTACACACTCTTGTTTATGAGCATTAAAAATGCATTGGTGTTCTAAATCATTATAATGCAAATTCTGAGTCTGTTAAGCAGCAGTACACTGCACACGTTAGATGAGTGCAAATCCATCAGGCACAGCTAAAAAATACAGTGCACTGAATGTAATTGGAATAACAAATAGTAGGCTATATTATTCAACATATGGTCAATACCATACAGATTGGAGACAGAGTAAATAAAATAGCAAAATGTGCATGTTTGCCATACCATTTCCTTTGGGCAAGCACAATTTGCAATGCTATTAAGAGAACAGCTCGCCACGGTTAATGGAAAGTGTGATGAATAATACAACCTCACATAAATGCTGTCAATCAGTTAGTGGTAAAGATTAATAATAAACAAAGCTGGCCTTAACACTGTCATGCAATTTCAGTACTTTGTTTTCACATTTATATACTTTTGCATGTGTTACTCAAGCAAACCTAACATAGGCATTGATTTTCAAAACTGATTTCTGCCTCTTCTTGCTTTGTGCTAAGTGTCAGTACAAACAAAACACTTAGACTGAGGACTAAAGCATTGCAGTGTGGAATTTCAGCTCTCAACATAATGACTCTCAGAGGCTGCAGCAGCTCATACAGGGAAGGATTGTTTCTGGTTTGCAGTCATATGAAATGTCATCTGGAATTTGACAAGATATGAAGAAGCAATCCCCTTTGAGAGCTTCACTGAACTGCACATTTTCTTGTATTGTTCTCTTGTTAAAATCAGGCCCTTACGGCTGACCCATGTCATTGTGTGATAAAACTAATTATTTGCCAGACGAATTATTGTAGGCTCTGCTGTCTCGAGGTCAGAATAACTGGCAGCCTTCTTATACTATTAAACTGATTATACCGTGTCACTGGCCAAGAATTTAAACACAGTGTTGATATCAGAGCCAAGCAAATTCCAAGCTTGTTTTTTTATTATCTCTATATTCTCATTATAAGATGTTAGCAAACCTGTGCTGTTTTATTTTATTTTTTAATATCATTTTTAGAGCATTCCCTTAGGCACTTGTCCTTTGTAACTTTTACTGACCTGATTATAAGAGTTCAATGTAATTCGGGTTAGTGAGCATCCAGAATGATGAAATGTTTCCTTTTTTCCCTTTGAAGTCTTGCTTGCAGTTGCATTTTATGCTTGACAATGAAGAAAAAAATCCTCTGATCACAGCACTGATCAGATATGTTTCTGTGATAAATATATCTGTAGAATTCTCTTAGTTCATAGACTGGAGATCAGTAGGTGTTCAAATCCCTATCTTTTTGTTTTGTTTTTCATTTTTTATTTTGCAAATTATAATGTATAATTCATGCATTCAAAAACTATCCTTGTTTTGCCTGAGAAACAGGTCTTGAATGCAGGGTTCCAGCTGCTGAACAGTTCAGTAGCACAGCTGGATTAGGTTTGTGTCTAAAGCTTCTTTTGCACATCACTTTGATATTTCCATTTCTGCACAGTGTGTGCTCCAGGGCATCCTACAGTAGGACAATTGTCCAGCTTCCACTTCAGTTCAGACACTATGCATCCATTGCAGCTGCATTCACTGTTGCATACTAAAAGATACGATTTTGTGCATACAGTCACAGGAGAATGCATCTCTTGTTGTCAAATGCAGACAGTGTCTGCTGAAGGGTTAACATAATAAGCATACCATTCCTATAACTCCAGCAAAACATATTAAGACTCACATAAGGCATTTTATATTTCCAGAAAATCAAGTACAGGAGAGATGAACCAGGAGAAGGAAAATCCATTTACTGGATAAAATGAACTGTTTGGTGTATAAAAGTTTCATTTAACATGAAAATTTCCAGTATTCTTTGTTCAAGTGGTCTTTTTTGCCTAAAGGTTTTTCAATTGCATCTTGTAATAT
>NW_005187481.1:2247606-2249322 GCF_000239375.1 Pundamilia nyererei | reverse complement strand
ATATATATATATATATATATATGGTTCAATTAGCAAAAAAAGCAACAAAAAAAAAGTAACAGGCTTCTTCATTTAACTTGTTATATATTTCAAATGTAGACCATACAGTTCAATCACCACCTACAATTGATGTTTAACGCTTCAACAATTCAACAATTTTTTTGAGTTAAAAAAAAATCTGAAACATTTGATGCTTCGGACACTAAATTCACTGAAAATTTAACAGCACAGCTCTGAAAAACCAAGGAACATGCCATGTCATCATCTGCTTTGAAACCCGTTATCTCCAAAAATACCAGTGATGTAAGACATTTACAATTTAGGAAGCAGAAAACAGCAAACTTAGACATAACACATCGTACCAGGTCCACATTTTTTTTTAATCAGTTGCAGTTGTGTGACTATTCTGACTCCCTACGGACCACACAGTAGTTATTACCAAAGGCATGAAGGTCTTAGCAACCATCAGGTGGTAAGTTATTGAACGGTTCCACAGGCTAGAGGAACAAATAAGCAGGCTTTGCTATTCTCCCCATGCACTTTGCTGAAGCCAGAAATGCTTTCCCAGGATATGAATATGTGAAGATATGGAAAAAAAAAGTCTTGATATTTTTGCCTGGAAAAAATCGGAATTAGGTACAGCAATTTATTCACATATCTGTAAATATATATATAGAAATATTCAATTCTAACAAGCTTCAAATTTAATATTTGGCAGGACCACCTTTACTCTTCAGCACAATCCAAATTGCCTTAAGGAAATTTTCTTGCCTAACACAGTTCTTGAAGATTACTACTTTATATAGTCTTCAGGAATAGGCTTCTTGAATGACGTTCCCAAGCTCTTCTCTGGATGTTGGCTGCCATCTGTTTCATTCTCTGTCAAGACGATCCCACACTGCTTCAGTAATGTTTGGGTCCAGCCTTTGGGGAGGACAATCCATGACTGATAGTGCTCTATTGTGGGTTTTTTTTTCTATCCACGTTTGCATTTACTGCATGAGCAGTGTGTTTGGAATATGGCGGAGCTGCCACAAGAGGCCAGGTGGATGAGGGAAAGGGGAGGCAGGAGGAGAGACCCAAGGCGGCCGCCGGTCCGAGTGTCAGGTGAACTGAACTTCAGGTAAGAAGTTATGACCTGCAGTCTGTCTGGGTCAGATATAAACCAAGTTTAGGTGGAGTTTATTTTCGTTGTGCTGAGTTTTTACAGTCAGTTACAATAACTCCTACTGCGTACTAGCTAGCATGACAGAGTTTCTAAACAGCTGGGTGGGTGCTATGATGTTACTCATAGTGAATTTTATTTTATTCACAAGGTTGGTTAGTAAAGTTGCCAACCGTGCCATAAAAAACGGAATCATCCCGTATTCAGAGAAAATATTATTGAGCTGAAAAGGAACACAGTTTGTCCCGTACTTCAGCTAGGATGGAAAAAGACACAAAGCTGGAGTTATTCTGTCTTTACTCTGTCAGCTGCCTCTTCTTCTCTCATTCCCTCTCCCTCTTTCTCCTGTTGCTCCTTCAATCATGAAACTGATCAATGATCAGCTGATCGGCTTTTCTCTCATGTTTGTTTATCGCCGACTTTGCGCCAGAAAGAGGAAACCAGAGGACGTCGCGCTAAACAACAGCAGCACGTTTAAGCTTGATCAGCTGTTGTTAGAATTTATTTAATATTACTTTCTAGTATCAGCTGATGTTTGCTGGAGCCACAGC
>NW_005187481.1:2244618-2246913 GCF_000239375.1 Pundamilia nyererei | reverse complement strand
CTCCAGCGCCCCCCGCGACCCTGAAAAGGATAAGCGGAAGCGAATGGATGGATGGATGGATGGATGGATGGATGGATGGACGGTTTTTTTGTCCCAGTCCAGCCCTATGCACGACACGCAGTGAACTAATCTGAGAGGGTGCATTAAAAAATAAATGGCCTGGCCAGCGGTGCACATCACAAATTAGCTCGCATAGACACATTAGTTGTGCCGCTTCTTAATGATGGTATCTTAGCTAACAACCCCAACTATCAGATTCAACTTGTAATTGGCTAAAAATCACTTAGCCTACCGGTGACAGGGACGTTGCTAGCTGTCAGTTTTTTCAAGCGATGTTGAAATTTCCACATTCCAACACTTCAAATGCTTCAGGAGCTCTCCGCTCAGCGCAGCAACTGTTGATATACAGCGTTATTAAATTTATTGCTAATGCAATTATATGGCATATTGACTTCTGAGGAAATTTTAGATGGCACTCGTCATCAAAAAGGTTGCCTACCCCTGGGCTAGATGCATCTCTAAGGTCCTGCATTAGTAGAATTTTTTCATCATTTTATTCAGGGTGTGACACTGTTAATCTACTACAGGTAGGTACAGATAGTTTTTTTAGGCATGCCACAACACTGGTTCATTCCTTTAGTTAGGTAACTTTTGTATGCTTGAATGATTCATGGGTCAGTATTAAATGTTTAATAACAAAAAGTGTGTGTGTTTGTGTAAAGGTGACTCATATTCACAACAATATGCTTGTTATCAGGATCCCTATATTCTGGCTCCCTTGTGTACTTCTTTAAACTTTTCCCACCTTGTTAACTGGGTAGGAGACTGTCCGTAGAAGTGGATAAGCTCAAATGTAATATATCAGAAACCTGATTCTGATATACAGAGATCTGTTTGTGAAAGCCTCAGAAATATGTTAGAAATAGCATATGTATTTAACCTATGTGCTGCAAAGTATTATTGATGGCCATAGTAAAGAAACAAACTATAGACTTGAGTTTAATAAGCCCATCCCTTTTAGTTTGCTTTCTTGAATTTAACAGGATGTTTTTGATCCTGACACTGCATATTTAACTTGAAGCTTAAGGATATCTGTCTGCAGCATTATACTGAGTTGAGTATATTATCAAGAGAGATTTTGTTACAATCAGTGAAGTACAATTGTGCTTATATCTTTGTGCCGGTTGTATTTGGTCAGATAAATTTGTGTCTGACCAAAGAATACAGCCATATGGTCATAAAATATAATTATTTATAAACTCAGGGAATACTGAATCTATATGTAGTGTAACACCTAAGCCATCTTAATTAATTTTTTCTCTGTATGCTATGCTGTTTGCTTGGAATTACAAAGTCCATTTTTGTTTACTGAAAGGTAAAGCAAGAGTTATAATGATAACTTGTTCAATGCCAACTTGTTTCACAGATTGACACACTGTCTGGTTGTAATAATAGACCATTTGGTTTATGCTTCTGATAAAAATCTGTCAGATAAAAGAGATAGGTATAGCACAGAGAGATTTTATAGTGTTAGAATATGTATTTGATTTTAGCCATTTGCAGTTTGCTTGATTCTATGATTTTGTGCATGTATCTCTCCAGCTGGGAGCTTGTTTGTGTCTTTCAGCTTGTCTGCTTCACTGTCGGAAACAGTTATTGACTCAGAAACAATTACCCTTATGACTTGAATATAATTCAATTAATTTCCTTCATTTCACATGTAATAACGCATAACGGAGTTCATTTTCCCAGTTTCTATAAAAGACATAGGGTTTTCAGAAAAGGGTAATGTTATCATTTTTTCTGCTTTCTCTGAGACATTGTTCAATCAGTCATACAAGATTATTTATGAGTTTGTGGTGAGATTTTAGTTTCTTTAACAACATGTCCAGTAATTTGTAGAACAACAAAATAGGCGCACTGCAATTTTGCTTCCTTTTAACCCCTTTATAGTGTTTTCCTCCTGCCAGTCACAATGAGGACAACTGAATAGTTTGGGAAGGAGAATTCACTTCACACTTTCAGTGTGAATTTGACATCTATTTAATAATATGCCACAGCCCTGTTCCAGACATCTTGACACTTCTAATCTACATCTTGATGAGCATCGCTCTTATGTAAAGACTTCACCACTCTTTGAATATTTTCAAAGAATCTGTGAAAATGATGTCAGGGCTTTATGACAATATTTGATGCAAGACAAAACATTTCATCAACGTAATCCTTGCAAAATGATCTTTTGATATATAATTTCTTTGAGATAAGATCAAGGATATATAATTGTGATTTTATATA
>NW_005187481.1:2238906-2244511 GCF_000239375.1 Pundamilia nyererei | reverse complement strand
TAGATATATAGATATATAGATAGATAATCATTCAGCTTCCCTAAAGCTTAAAAATTTGTTCAGATTTATTATCTGAATTTAAAGCGGAACTATCTCCATACTAACTTTTTGTTTCACTACATTTTTAGGCACATTATCCTATAAACCAGTGTTGTCATCATATTGATAGATGAGAGATGATTGATAGAAATGATGGAGATCCCTAATTTTAGTTGTAAAAAAGAAAGACATGTTTCTGAAGCAGAGGTATCACAGTGGCTCCATTTACTGTAAGTGGGAGTTAGCTTAAGAGGAACATACCATAATGAATTCTAACTGTCGGATTGCACAGATGATATAAAGCAAAACTGTACAGTTTATGTATATAGTAGCATTAAAGAAAAGAGAGCACTGAGGTTCCTGTTTATTCTTTCATAGATGTGTTTCTGTTGAAATGAGTGGGTTAGGGTAAAGGTGAAGAAATAGTCTAGTAAGAAATCGTAGGAAGCTACTCACCTGGGGATGGGGTCGGATACAAAGAGCAGAGACAGTAGGCAGCGAGAGGTACGTGGGATTATGTAGGAGTATGTGTGAGTTTTGCAGTATTGTTTGAAATGTAGGGGGGTTGCTAGGATACAAGGAAAGAGATTAGATGGTCTTGAAGAGCATACGCAATTTGTCGACTGGATTTGGCATAAAAAATAGAGCCAATGATTAGTACTTATTCAGGAGAAGACTACTAGATTTTAGACTATGTCAAGGCCCAATGCAAAATCAGCATTTTACCACCTAAAAACATAGACAAAACATGTTTATTACCAAGTTTATCACATTGGATCATTCACACACTTTATACAGAAAAAAAACAACTCTTTTTAAGGTAAGAGGTATAACATTTTTGGACTCGCTTTGGTACACAGAGATGGCCGATATCATTGTGATACACTAGCACTGAATGGACATGTTACTGAGACAAATGGGTAGATTTCTCTCTGAAGAAACAAGTCTGACACAGCAGAACACTCTGCAACGTGTCAAAAGGAGAAATCACTACACACAACCTTATCAGCTCTGTGTATGCATAATTTAAAGGGGAGATGTTCAGTAATTGGCAAAGTTTAAATATCTTGAGCTATAGTAATTGAATAGTCTCCCCACTAATGGAAATGTGTCAGACATGCTCTTACATCCAGCAGACCGCAGACAGTGAGTGACGGAGCACCAGGGCAGGAAAGTGAGGCAAAGAAAGAAAAAGAAAGGAAATGTCTGCTTTCTTATTATTTGCTTGGCTGTAGAGAAGAAGATGTCATGATGAGAAAGAGTGGCTAGGTCATATTGTTCTGCTGCCATCAAGCTTGGAATTATTCCATCTCTTTCTTCTAATATTTATCTTATGATAAACCCACTGTTAGCTCCAGGGCTACCCAAGTCCTGTTGGTTTTGTTCTCATCATAACCCTCCTGGCTATTTAGTTAGGCCTACTGCAGACTAAGAAAAGAAAAAGAAAATAACAAAAATCTATTCTTTCTCTCAGGAGTTATCTTACGCACATGAAAAATACTTTTTCAAGATACTTAGGGAAGTTTGAATTTGTTTTAGCTGAACTATTGTCAATATGTGTCAGTCTGAATCTTTGGGAACTACAGCACTGCAAATTGCCATGTCATAAAAGGCGTTGGTTTGAACTGAGTAAGACTTAACAACTGTGCTCAGGGCTAGAGAATGACTACCATACACAGTCAAGCTGAAGTATTTGGACAAGGACACAAGGAAATTCCATAAGATGACAACAAATCAGGGACTCATAACTTTCAACATCTTAAAGTCCAAGGAAGGCATTAGGTTTATTATTTGCAACTCGGCTGTAAAAAGACAATAGTTCAATTCAATTTAATTCAATTTTATTTATATAGCGCCAAATCACAACAGCAGTTGCCTCAAGGCGCTTTATATTGTAAGGTAGACCCTACAATAATACATACAGAGAAAAACCCAACAATTATATGACCCCTTATGAGCAAGCACTTTGGTGACAGTGGGAAGGAAAAACTCCCTTTCAACAGGAAGAAACCTCCGGCAGAACCAGGCTCAGGGAGGGGCCATTGGATAGTGACACTATTAAAGCTATTAAAAGCTGACAGGATATTGAGCACGAACGTTATTTTGAAATGCTACATTGCCGCACAACACGCCTTCAGTTGGCAATGAAAAAACTACACACAGGGACAGAAGTATACATTCGCTTCTGAAATAAGCTTCTGAAATATTTCATTTAAACTGGTTGGCTTCCTGACATGGACCAAGGTTTTAAGCATCATCTGCAAATTTTAGGCTTGAGGACATGGCTTTAGGAATGGCCTTACAAGGCTGTACACTATCCCAGCTGTCATAGGGCGAGATGAGGCTATACCCCGGACAGGCTGCCAATCTGTCACAAGGCCAACAGAGAGAGACTTACCACTATTCACTCTCTCATTCACATGGAGTTAAACCTAATTCACACGTTTTTAACTGGACATTCGGAGAACATGGAGACCCTCTAAAGAAAGAACCCAGGATCTGAATAACTAAGGTAGCAAGATAAAAACAGACAGACAGATAGTTCGTCTGCCTGTCTCTCTCTCGCTCTCATAATTATACAAAATATAATTTTTCATAAAAGTAGTCTAGACAGCTGTGATCCATTTAATAATAACCAATATTCAGCAGTCCCAGTTTTCATATTAAGTCAGAGATATAACATTTTCAAGGTGGCATTGCTCTTAAGAGCTCTTTCTCATAGTCCCTTTGTCTGTTAGCAATATTGCCTACATATTGCCCAGACACAGCTTTTTTCTTTCCAATGTGGTGACTGTGAAAATTAAATCTGTCTATCAAAAGTTGTTGTGTAATATAGCAGCAATCACAAGGTTAAGTGGTTAAGTCTCTGTTGTAGAAAGATTCTGCAATTTTGAGCAATAAGCATCCCAGCAAAAAAGCCCTTTTGAATTCATTTTCACCAGGATATCATAACAAAAGAAGCACATTCTAATATGCTGTTGTGGAGGATTGTTACCTACAGCCTCCTGCAAGGCTCTACCTTATCTTATAATATTTATTCTCCAAGAGAAATGTATCAGAAAGACTGAATACTCCATTTCATAACTGAGTTTCAAATCCTATAGTGTTGTGAAATTAATGTTGCCAGTTAATAATTTTTGACATTTCAAAGACGTCAAAAATCACATTTTGAAGCTGAGGAGAACAACCTTGAACTGCTGAAATTTGAGACAGACCCACGATATGGCATGAGTTAAAATAGTGAGGTTCAACAATTACAGCTGAACTATGAAACAGTGAAGAGAGAGAGAACAGATTATACCACGAAACTGGATTACAATGTAAGGGATGTGTGCAGATCTGCATTCGTTTTCTCATAGATCAAAGCTATACTGAGGCACAAAATGGGTTTTTGTGGGCGTGTATAGAACGTATCTGCAGTCATTTTGTACCACCCTTAGTAATTGCTAAGTTCAATACATCTTGTTCTTTATAAATCAAATTAACACATTGATCAGCCAGGAAGCTGCCTAATAACAACAGAAAGGGGGCCAGGAGAAAATATCTCTTCAGTATTTGAAGTCTGCAGCACTTGCTTCTTTCATAATTAATGTAAATACACATTTGGCCTTATTGAAATGGTTTTTGCTGGTGGATTTCAGAACTACAGAAGACTAACTGTAGACTAACTGCATGTGGTTATACTTTAGAAAACACGCTAAAATACAATATACAATTTGTGAAACGGAGCATATTCAAGTAAACGGATTAACTAGCAAGCAAAGAAATAAACTGGCAATGCACTGTGTTTTGAAAATCCACTTTTGTTTTTCTTTTTGCCTGTCTTAAGACTACTAAGTATGAGCAAATGACAAAGGTATTCACACCAGAGGCCCTAGTTAAATTGTTTTGTCTTTGGTGAGGTGAAATGCAAAATGTCAGCAGTCTCTCCTGTCAGACAGTACGAGCTCCCTCTGAATCTATGTCGGGAGGACGGTTCAAACTATTTCTGTTGTGATTGACTGGCATGCCAGCAGCTGAGCAACCATCAACAGCTGCAGAAATAACCCCACATGGGGTTATAGCTGTTTGTTTTATGGTTTGATTTTTGTGGGTCAGGATGCAGAAGAACATTACTTAGAAAGGAATATTTAACAATCTGCCAAAAACTGAATATCTTGGGACACACACACACACTGTTGAAACCAGGACATATTCATCTATTTCAAAAAATTTCTCTGGACACCTACTGTGTCACTGAAACTGGAGATACAAGCTATATTTCAAGTGATCTATCTAATATCTCCATCTGTGACAGAATGTGGCGTGATCTTTGTCCTTTAAGCCAATAGAATGGATGGGCATTCCCATTCTTCCACCAGGACTAAACAGTTTAATTGGCAAAAGAAAAAAAAAGGTGGGGGGAGAAGCATGCAATAGAACATAATTGAGCTTTGTTGCATTAAGCACTGCCAGATATACTGTTTCACTCACTCTTTGAACCCTTGATTGCATCACCCTGCAGGATAATAGGCCTACTATTCCTTTTGTGTTGGTCCCCAGTGTAAGTAATGAAACCTTATATGTGCTTAAAAACAAGCTAGAATTTGACTGGTGCTGTCTGAATCATTACCACCACCAACAACATAATATAGCCTACAGTATATTAGAGGGCTGCTCTATCGTAATATTCAGACCATTTGTCAGATTGAGGACAAATAATTGTGCTTCACCCATTTAACTAAGAAATGTGAGTCATTGTAGATAGAGAGCAAAAGAGAGATGGATTTGATGGGGGTTGGGAATAACAGTCTGACACGAAAGAAATTAATCCTCAATACCCACTGCTCCCAATGCACCTCCACAATTGCAGGCTCAGGCTGTCTAGTCCATTCATGAATCACTGGGCCTAGGAGACACACTGGAGAAAACCACCAGCTCTCATAAATAAAGCAGGAACCTACTACTGTAGTGCCAATGAGTCATCCAGGTCTGTTCTCATTCAGTTTTGGAAAGGGGAAAAGCACAACAAACCACCTCGAACACTCACGAAAACTGGCCATGACTGTATTTACTCGAAAACTTAACCTCACTGCCACCGTTTCCATCAGCCCAGGAGCTGTATTAGACACCAATGCCAGAATGTGAAAACAAACTGTAGTTATGAGAGGAACTCTATTAAAATGACACAAAAAACACATTAGGTTTCCCTTTATTGATTGAGGGTGTTCATGTGGATTTTGGATGTAGCAATTGAACACTTTAACAAAACATTTTGAATATCTATCTATATATGGTAAATGGCCTGTATTTGTATAGCGCTGTACACATCCAGTCATCCACCCATTCACACACTGGTGATGGCAAGCTACATTGTAGCCACAGCCACCCTGGGGTACACTGACAGAGGCGAGGCTGCTGAACACTGGCTCTGACCACCACCAGTAGCCAACAGGTGAAGTGTCTTGCCCAAGGACACAACGACCGAGACTGTCCAAGCCGGGGCTCGAACTGGCAACCTTCCGATTACAAGGCGAACTCCCAACTCTTGAGTCACGATCGCCCCAATGTGTGTGTGTGTGTGTGT
>NW_005187481.1:2229638-2238611 GCF_000239375.1 Pundamilia nyererei | reverse complement strand
TATATATATATATATATATATATGGGTGTGTGTGTGTAGCCTACTATGATGTGAAGTACTCAACAGAGGTACTTCACATTGAAATGTCACTAAAATGCCACCAGGGAAACAGAAATATTTTTTCTCAAATACCTCTAATATCTGAGGGAAAAGGAGTTGTTTATCTCTATCGGATAAAATGGAAATGGTAATGCGCGGAATTTGGTCTTTAATGGCAGTAAGACTGTTTAAAAACTGTTTGAATATGCAGCAAAAGTTTAACTGAAACTACATGTTGTTGTAGGTAAAAGTGCTCTTTTATATATCTGTTGTCATGTATAAGAGCAAGAAACTATGCAAACTGGTCTACAAAAGCTGAGGACTGGATTTGTTATGCTCTGCACCAAGCATTCAAAAAACTACTGACGGTCTTTAGTGAAGAGGTGCAGAGTCAGCTTTCTAACTGAAAGGCACGGACAGTTACTTTTACAGCTGGCCTTATTGCATATGTATTTGCATATGCGTTTCCCTTTCAGAGTGGGAGGGTTGATTTAAATCAATCAAACAAATGTGATTTACGACACACAATTTACTGCAAATTGCAGAAAAAAAAGCATGTCTTATTTAAGGGGCATCCAACAGCCAACATGGAAAAAACACTGCAGGTTCTCCATGTGCCAGTTGAGGCTGAATCTAAAAGGGAGGCAATCATTCACAAATTGAAAAAGTTGATTTAGATTTTTCTTTAATGGTTTTGCTTTCAGTGGATCGTTTTCTCCATCAACAAAGAACTGACAGGGGTGAATTGTTTTTGCAGCTTTTTCACTCGGATACTGTATTTAGCGTGGCTAACTGCCTTGATTGACAGTTATCCTGATAATAACACCTCGACCCATTTGGTGTGTGCTAGGATTCTTTCTTTGTGCGCTTGGCTTCTCAGGGCCACTGTGCTCGTCTACAGCTACTGGACGATGGGACCTCTTCACTGCGTGTTTGTGGAATATTGGTGTCTGTTGGAGCATTTCTGATTTATATTTGAGTAATACGATGGATCACTGTAATGTACAGACCACACAGGTAGTGTTTTATTAGTCCGTTACTGAGAGCTAATTATCCAGTATATATGTGTCTACTGCATCGGTAGTTTTTAAAAATAAGGCTTACTAACAGTTAGTTGCACTCCATCCTTTTATCCATGTAAGGTAACTGCACTCAAAAAAATCTGTTGTTGGATGAACACAGTTTAATCATGGCACCTTTTTCCAAGTGATTTATCCATGTACAATAACCCATTTTTGACCATGTCAAACCAACACGTTTGGCATTTGGTGGTTTAATGTAATCAGTTTATGTTGGATCAACGTATTATACTTGCATTGACTTGAAGTGATTTATTTAAGTATGTAGAGTGAAATTTGCTTTAATTCATTTTACACAAGTTAAAAACTTTAGGAAAACACAATGAAATCGTGTTGTTTGAACAAGTACTTTGTCAATCAAGGCAATTACTGCTAGTCTTGCTTAATGAACCAATATGGGGGTTGATGATTTCATAGAGACAAACAACCATTTGCACTTACATTCATGGATAATTTAGAATCATCAATTAACCCAACTCTAATTACACACTGCAAACCAGCCAGATTGTGGATTTGAACCCAGGCCCTTCTTGTTGTTAGACAACAGCACTAACCATCACACCACCAAGCTGTCAATCCAGGCTTAACCAAAGTAGGAAAGCTATGATTACAAGGCTTGATGCAGACTTTTCTGTACGTTTTTGTCCTTGACAGGTTAAACCACAATAAATAGCGATAGCACGTGGTGTATTGTCTGCCTCTTAAAACTCCAGCGATTTTCCTGCAGTTTGACGTCTAATGTGATCTTGTGAATTTCATGAGTCCAGGCAATTAACAACTAATACCAGATTGTATCATGTCATCTCAACAAGAACAAACTAAGTTGCTGAATTTCATGCAGATGCTACATGATTTAATTTTGTTCACCATAGAAACATGAAATTATTTAGTTCCAATTACAAGTTTGAATCTTGTACATGTAGCAACCACCCAATTTCATTTTTTTGAGTGTGCAGAATCCAAAAGCAGTGGGTGATTTCAATGTGGCTATGCTTTTACAGTGAGCAATGTGTTTGTAGTTTTTAGTCACATTAATACCCAAAGATGAGTCCATATCAACTCTTGTGTGGGCACACATGTTCTCCTCTTTTGGAGACAAACACGTAAAATCTGCAATTATACAGTAGTTATATTTGTTAGTACATTACTCGCTTTCACATTCAAAGGAAATCTAAAACTGTTTCTAAAGTTCTGAAGTGTAGCCCAGGCACTTCTATTTCAAGCTCTACTCAAATTAGAGATGGATTTTTGTGTAGTTGCAAACTATAGCTTGTAAACGCAACAGTTAGACATCAGGTCAGTGAATGTTCTCTGTCACATAAAAAAATAAAAATAAGCAAATAAATATAAAGTGTCAGCTTATGCATGATGTTTCTGCATTTGCTTTAATTATTTAATTCTTGCACGACAAGCTCTGTCATATGAACTGCAGGAGCCGTGTCCTGTGAAGAGATTTCAAATCTAGAGCTGCACAATTGTGGCCAAAACGATTATTTCATTCAATCCTGGGAGGATTTTTCATGATTATTCATGAATTTTTTTCACAATTATTCGTTGATTTTAGTGAGGGGTTGTTTTTTTTTTTGCACTGTCATACAAATAGAACATTGCTTTTGGATCTGTGAAAGACTTTCAAAGACCTCAAAATAAAATTGGCCTCCATTCTCTTAGAAGAAGAAAAAAGTCTAACAGAAATCTAACACAACATTAAACAAAAATGGACACTGCTTTCGCTTTTACATTGTGCTAATTAATCTTTTTCAAATTAGTCTTTGCAAAACAAAATGGAACAAAAAAATAGGTGCAATAGATATAAATAGCTATGTAAATAATTAAATAGAGCTCCAAGATTTCTTTGCATTTCCTCTGCAGTGTTTAGGATCCAGCAGAGGTTTTGCCACTTTGTGAAAGTAATTGCAATAGGATCAAAAATCTTTTGTCCAGCATGTTGTCCATTTTCCTAAAATGTTCATTACTTTGTTTGTTGGACACATCTTTGGCCAAGTTGAATACGATTGTGTTGATCATTTCATTGTATGTTTGTAAGCTGGATGGACACGTTGGCACATCCAGAGGCATGCTGAAGGCAAACTGCACTGTTTTTTCCTGACCCCGACTCTGGTTGCAGTGTCTTTTCAGGTGGTTGCTTTACAGCACAGACAGCACTCTTTGGATCTGATTTGCTTATAGTTAACATGTGTGTTAAATCCAAAGTATTTTCAAAAAAACAGATGATGATTTGTTTTGAAGGACAAACTCTTCACTTTCTGTTTTGTTAGATTAGATTTTTGTTATGTATCTCTCTTTTAATATCTGTCCATTACTCATCCAAATTAGTTCAGGAAGCTTCAAGCTACCCAGTGCAGGGAACAGCTGGCTCCTGCAAGCATGTGAGACAATGATTTAGGAAGTGCTTGATTTGCTATTGCTTTGTGTTTTAAATAGTTGACCAAGAAATTTAAACATTGCTCAATCATGCTCATTTAATTGCAGGAAGCCAAAATTTGATTATTGTCCAACCATACTAAAAACTTTATCCCACATTGATGTCTTCATTCTGAAAATGCTTCGAGTTGTGGCATTGATTATTTAACACCGTTTCTTTTGCCAAAATCACACAAATTTATGTCTTAAGTGAGTGGGTTTATAGACAGCTTGACTCACATCAAAGTGTGAGGACAATAAAATAGTTCCAATCTAAGTCAAGTCTGATGAAAGCCAAACCACTTTTAAACCCATTAACTTTATTCACTGTGGCTTTGTGTGTTTGTCCCCCTGAAAATGGAGCTAAAATTATCATTCAGAAAGAAGAAAAATGTTTTCCACCAGCTATCATTAAAGACTTTTTGTGAAAAAAGATAGGACTTGTTCACAGCATTAACTAAAAGCTAAAAGTGATAGATTGACTCACTAAAGGTCATACTGCAATGTCAAAAGAACTTACTGGAGGTCATTGGCTAAATTATTAACAATATGTTCATGGCTAGACAAGTAATATCCTTGTTTTGTAACTACTGGATTCCTGTAATCCTGTGAAGTTAATTCCTTTCAGGTAGTACTGAAAATGCCTTGCAGATGGTGATCAGTATTGACATTTAAGGTTGTTGTTGAATGTTATGAAGGAACAAATAAATATGGCATGCTGGCTTTTAGGAAGCCTATTGATCTGTGTAACATACAAAATATTTCATAACAGGCCTCTGGTCAATTCGAAAGCAAGCCTGAGAGTTAAAATGAAGAACATGCTTTCATTTAATAGATCAAATAAAAGGTCAGATAACTGAGCAAGATACCAGGAAATTCTGGACTCATTGTTAATTTCACCCCTGTTGCTCTTTAGGTCTCGCAAACCGTAGCTATTATTTAGAGTTATTGAAGTGTGGCCCTTTATCTATTAGTGACAAAGGTTCTGACTCTGTAGTGTAGAAGCCTTTCCATGTGCTTATGGACAGGGTCAAATACCATGATCTGTATTTATCAGCAGGATACTGCTCCTATGCTGTAAATGTGATTTTAAAGCCTCTTTATCCTCTGTTTGAGGATTTGCAGTATAGCAGATCACATATGAGTCTCCCTGCACTTAAGCTACACTATTAGCAGCTTGGTAGAGTATCCATAAAAACACTTTCCCTTCTCATTTTTTTGTTTGTTTATTAATTTTTTTCTATTAATTTTTATCTTTTTGCATTTATGGAGGAGCTATTCTCATTGGATACTGTTCAAATTTATAAAGCAATCTACTAAGTGCCCTAGCATTACTACTTCGGCCCAGTGGAAGTATTGTGGAAGAAGTATCAGAATTGCATCTGCCTTTTGTACATAAAAAAACCAATCATAAATAACTAGTTCACTTTACGAAAAGAAGAAAACCAGATTAGATGAAAAGAAGCTTTAGTCTGTACAGTAATGAGGTAAATATTTAGCTTTAAATTTAAAGGCTTCTCCCCAGAAATACGAAAACTGCTATAGTGTTTGTGTTAGTATAGAGGGGAATGAAAACAGATGGAGACTAAAGCGAACAGAAGGTGTATTCATTTGATGTTGAAAGCATCACAAAATGTGACTGTTTCTTTATTGTGTTTGGTGAGACGAACTATCTCAGTTGCTTCCTTTGTGGTTGAGATTCATTAAGAGATACTGAAATAAAGACTCTTGTTTACTTATTTATGCAAAGACTAAAGCTTAGATCTCTAAAATCATGTTTAAATCAATAACCCACTAAAAGAACTGTAAAATCAAATGGAGATCATATGCAGAACCGCACTGACGATAATTACACAGTACTCTTTGCTAAAGATATAATAATGAATGTCCATTTTATTAGACTATGATCCAATAAGCCACCTGCTATCTCCATTTAAGGACTATTCACTGATGTTAGAGTATAACCAGCTAAAAACAGGACATATTTGAATTATAAAGGTTAGATTTGATTGTATTTGATGGCCTGTTGGTTTAGGTGCTGTTCTAAGACATTCATGAGCCAATGCTGGTACAGAAGCAGCTTTTGGATATGTGCAGTTATAAATACCTGCTGATGTCAGAAGCCTATGGAACTCTTATAAAATAAAGATTTTGTTGATCAGGGCTTGTGGTTATTATTGTTACGTCTCCCAAGCTTCTAAAGCTCCTCAGCAGTGTCATCTTATTGTAGAGATGGCTTTCAAACATGACATTATACAAGCTTACAAAAAGCAAAGGTAATATGTAAGTGAATCTATTTTGGCAGCATGTTCTGTAACCACCCAAACAGACTTCATAGGGAATAAAGAAAGTGGGGAAGCTGAAGGGGGAGGCAGCCAGTGAGGAATCATGGGCTGTCAGAACCGTGTCTGTCTAAGCTTCAGGAATCCAGGAAGCTAATGCTGTTTGATGTATTAACCATGATGGAGGGGGCAGTGTCTGTGTGTTCGCACGCAGTCCTGTAAGGATTTGGGTACACTGTGTCTGTGCGCGCGGGAGAGTGTATATGCATGTATGTGTGCGTAAGTTTGCCCCTATAATGTGTACGTGGGCGTGTATGTGCGTGCGCACTCATTGACAAGTGGAAAAGGAAGGAGAATTGATGTTGTTTGATGTATTAATCATGCATATGTGGGATTGAGAGGCTCTGTGATGGGTTGCTTGGGTGCTGATTCTATCTTCAATCAGTGGCTCATTTGGGTCCCTTTGTTTAAATGCTTAACATTGTTGGAAAATAAGCAGTCTGCTTATTTGTGTGTGTTGCATTTGAGAGAAGGAGAAGCGGAGTGTGGGGGGTAGAAAGTGTTTCTCAGATTTTTCATCTTGCTTATACATAAAGCATTTTCGACGCGTTGTTTTTCATGAACCAGTTCATGATATGATATTTATCAAGCCAAATGCCAGATGCAAACAGGAAATGTGTTATTCAAACAGCAGCTCTGCGTATGAGTTAATCAATAATTTCATAGAAAAATATGTGACAGTGATCTATATACTATTTTGATTTATCAGCTTCACGCCCACCCTCATGATTGTTCATAGATTCTAGCTGAAGGCAGATGAATAACAGCTTCCATTAAGACGGTCCATTTAAAAACTGTACAGTTAATTAGTTGTGCTTATTTTGTGCTCATTCAGCCATCCATATCAGGTAGCAGTCAGTGTTCAGAAAGTTATTAAAGTGCAGAAAATTATTTGCCTTTCCCAATTCACTTTGCCCACCTTACCTATTGAAATCTTGTCCAAGAGGCACTCCTACTGTCTAAAATTTAATCCATGTTGCCTTTGGATTACAAATGTATTTCGTTTGACACTTTAAATTACTGCAGAGCTCTAGTTCTGTTGCCAGGCAACTCTGTTAAGGTGCACACAAAGGATCATTATAGATTTCTGGGGTGCAACTGTTAACTTGTACTCCTTTTAAAATATACTGTACCATTCTGTATCCTGATAAGGCTTCTGTTGCATTTCCCCATGCTTTCAGTGCACTTCTCGCATACGGTTCAATATAAAGCAGTCAGGTTCCCTCTTTCTTTTTCTTTTTTTTCCTCTCTCCTTTTTTTTTTTAATATTCAGCTAAATAGGCTTTCTTGCAGAAATCATTCCTGCCTGTAAATTTGCCAAGCCTGGGCTCCAGCTCCTCTGCAACACAGTGAAAGAATCAAGTTGAGTGCCTCTTCTTATGCATCTATCAGACATATGTTACTAACAGGAGATGACAGCATGGCCCACAGTATTTAAGTGGTTCATGGTGCTTGTACTCTGATGGCTACGATATGACATGATGAGCCATAAATATGTCAGATATGACTCAAATGAGCTCTGAAAGGATATGGCAATAGAGTATTCATACAAGATATTCTGCTTTGAGGCCCTGTCTAAACCCCATTGTGGAGCAATCCGCCAAAATTTCATCAGTAGATTAATCAAATCTGTCATCAATATCATACCATATCTGTATCAACAGAGTCTAGTGGGTTCTTCCTCAGTGTTACCAAAACTGTAAAGGTGTGACACAAATATGTTTATATTTTTCAGGATTTTAAAATGTGATTTCTCCTTTGCTGCAGTTGAGGCATTTATTTTAGCAGCTCTCTTTTCAACAGTTTTTTTTTTTATTTGTTTGTTTGTTCTTATAACTGTGAACTTTACCAAGCTTTGGTAATATTTGCTGCCTGGATGTATGTATGTTGAAATTTTGGAACAGCTCAAGCATTCTCCTGTGTGGAAATCAGCAGGGCATCATCAAAAGGGCTTTTTTGTCTGGATGAAAGTTGTAAGTCATCTTTTGTTTGAAGCCTCCAGGAAGATCAATGCTCAGTTGCAGACTGTTGTTGTGGATAGCGGACAGCAGGGATACAAAAGAGAGAGATTGAACATAGGATTTGATAATGAGAAATGCGGTGGGATTACATGTGCATGTCTGGCAAATGGGCCTTGAGACAGAGGGCAGGACTTGTGTGAGTTTGTTTGCACAGTGATTGAGATGCAGTAGGTGGATTACAGAGCTCTTCTCACAAAAACGTGCTAACTCCTAAAGGCCTCAAAAGAGAGCAGCTCACTCAAACAGAGTAATCTCTTCATCTGATGATATTTTTGATATGTTGTTTTTCTGCCTCATTTCACTGCGCCATGGTCTTCTCAATCCCCAAGTCTGCAGAAAGATCAATGTTGAGAACACATTCTGCTTCAGCAGTGACTGGGCGTTTGTAGCCAGAGATGAAAAAGGTCACTATGAATCTAATTAACCATGATTTTTCAGTTCCCTGATAAGATGGCAGAACATGAGGGCTCCCCATCCAGTTGCATTGGAACGATTACTTTTAGTGCAAGCATGAGATGCAGACACACTTCTGAAATCGCCTAGCTCTTGGAATGTATTGCCAATCGGCACATCTTGGATGTGGGGTAACAAATCAAGGCAAGCGAGACCATGAGAGATGCTATTTATAGCAACACATAGATGCCCATGCACAAGCTTGCACATGCTGAAATACCAACTTGCACACCCCTTGTGCACATATTAGAGGAAGTTTTAAGTATGGTTGAAGGCTTTTTTTCCCACTCCCAAATCCAATTATGTTCCAGTTCAAACAAATGGAAGTGTATGCATGGTTTTCAGCCAGATGCTGCAGCAATAGAGATATAAACTCTGAAGATGGGAAGTTTGAGAGGCAATAAGGTACCCAGCAGAGACTGGATATTGAGGATTAATTTCTCTCATGTTTGATTCTGACTTTATTTCTGTCATCAGTCCATCCTCTTCAGTGTGTGTCTTTACTTCCCTGCACTATTAACTATATTTCTTTCACAGAGACACTTTGGAAGTTACTTATATTTTACAGTATATTATAGGTAAGGCACAAATTAAATGTGTTCAAATACCCTCTGT
>NW_005187481.1:2206918-2229576 GCF_000239375.1 Pundamilia nyererei | reverse complement strand
TATATATATATATATATAATAGGCCTTTGACTTTACTCCATTCCATGTCTTTCTGTTAAAGTATTGCCTTTAAATTCTGTTTGCCTTTAATTCAGTTTTGTTTAGCACCACAGCTCTTTGAGATTGAATTGGAAACTTGCCCTAGAGACATTTATTTAGATGAAAAATACAGCTACAGTTGACCATTACAGGGCTCTGAACCCGCAGCCAATCACACACAGATACTGCAATTTGCAATGCTGCCAGGGCTCCTGCTCAGCAACATTATAGTTTATGACCAGATGTGATCTGACCAAATTTGGGGCCAATTCCAGACATTTATGTAAAATTTGGGTTCCTTTTTGCTCAGAGGGGTAGTTTTAAAGTTATTTAAGTGACAGGAAGCAGTTTGTGAAATTAAATGGTTGTTGCTCCTTATGTATAGACACTGCTTGTGGTGTACCCAGGGGTCAGTTTTGGGCCCATTTTTTTTTACTTATACATCAATGACATTTGTAAAGTGTCCAAGTATTAAAAATGGTACTCTTTGCTGACTATACAAACTGCTCTGGTCATGATCTGCACCATTTACTGGATGAAATGACTAATAAAATAAGTAAAGTGACGTTCTAGCTTGATAAAAACAAATTATCGGTGAATTTCAATAAAACTAAAATAATGGTATTTGGAAATAGTAGTTTACTGTATGTACAAATGCTAAGATTCAAATAAATGATGTTGATATTGAAAGAGTCAGTGAAAATACATTTCTGGGGTAATAATAGATGAAAAACTTAACTGGAGAGCTCACATAAGATATATTCATTTCAAAGTATCAAGAAGCATTGCAATCCTAAAAGAAGGTATTAAATGAGATATTACTTTATATTCTCCACTGTTCACTGGTTTCACTATATTTAAGCTATTGGCAAAGGTCTGGGGCAATAACTATAAAAGTACATTACATTCACTTTTTGCTCTTCAAAAAAAGCAGTTTGAATCATCCACAATGCAGGTTATAGGGATCATACAAACTCAATATTCTTGCAATCTGAAATATTGAAAATTGCTGATCTAATGAGATTTCAAACTCCACAAATTCTGTTCAAAGCAAAAAATAATGAACTACCAATTAATATTCAGAGTAGGTTGTTTGTTTTTTTTGTTTTGTTTTTTTTTTTTGTAAGAGGAGGAAGCTGTAATTTAAGGGGTTTTTATAACTTCAAAGCTGTGAAGGCACGTACCAGAAGAAAGCTTTTGTGTTTCTGTGGATGCAGTGAAGCTCTGGAACAGCTTGAAGATGGAGTTAAAGCAGTGTTCAACCATAAAGCAGTTCAAAAAGGGTTATAAAGATATGATCTTCATGAAATATGCAGAAATTCAGTGAATGTCTCTGTTTAGCACATTTTATGATCTGATGTATATATTATATCAGAAATAGGTTCCTTATTATTACTGCATTATATCAGTAAGGAAGCTGACTAAATATTGACCAATGACTTATTTAATCCCAATCCTTTGTCATATGTGTGTGCTTCTTCCCACCTTCCTTTTTGATATGTAACTGAATCACAACAGTTGAAGCAATGTTGAAATGTATTAGCTTTATTTTGTAAAGCAATTTTCCATCTTTTTTCTTTGCTAAATGAACTTTGTGTATTTTTTACATAATCAAAATAAATTAACAAACAAACAGTATAAGTACGATAATTTAAAAAAAAAAACATACAGTCTTCAAATGTTTCCACATTTAGAAACCTTTTCAGAGTCATTGGATACAAATTCCAAGAAACACGTTTTCAAGAAAACACCAAGAAAACACCAAGAAAGACAAAACGATTATGCCACCTCTCCTTCCTGCCGTAGCTGGCCAGTTTCCGTCTTATCCCTCCAAAGGGCAATACAGAAAAATAGGAAGAAAAACTACCATCTCCAGAACAAAATTAAACAGATTGAAGAAGAGAAACTTCAACTGAAGGAGAAGTGCAGACGAATGGAACCACAAAATAAACACCTGGAAGAAAGACAGCTATACCAGCCCGACATCAAAATTATTAATGAAGGCTGGGGAATAAAGTTTGGTCAAGCCCGAGAGCAGATTGTGTTCCTGATTAAAGAAAACAAGGAAAAGAGTGCTGAACTAAAAGAAATGTCCGACTAGCTTCAAGACAGGAAAGCTACTATTAAGAAGAAGCAATTTGATCTCCAATACATGGACCATAAGAATAAGGTGCCCCAATGAAAGCTCGATGACGCTTTGGAAAAAACTACAGAAATCCTCAAACAGATGGAAGAACAGGACATAAAGCAAAAAGACATGCAGTGCAAGCTCAAAGGCATTTAGGGAAAATACAAAATGCTGAAAGTTTGGATGAAACATGGCGCAAAAATAAAGAACCTTCAAGAGAAAGAGCAACAGCAAGAAAGACTGAAAGAAGAAAAACTTACTCTCCAGGACTTTGAGAGTAAAAAAAATCTAATTTTTCAAGAATTTTGTTGAATTGAAGGACAAAACTACTGAACTGGAAGACAAAAAGGAAAAACTGGAAAAACAACGTTCACAGATGGAGAAAATGGTCAATCAAATGGCGAGAAACAGCTCAGAGCTCATTAAGGGGGTATTATTGTCCGTCAACAATTTGAAGCACGAACATACTGAAATGCAGGTGCAAAAGAAACAACAAGACAAAATACATGAAGACCAGCAGTGTATGCTCCAAAAAAATCCAGAGAAGAACTCAGCAGTTAGAAGACATGCACAACGAAGTACAACAGAGAAATGCAGACCTGCACAAGGCAAAGTTAACACAGGAGGCAACATACAAAGAAGTGAAAGAAAAGCTTGAAGAAAAACAAGTAACTTTAGAAGAAGTGGAACAAAGATGCAAGAAACTTGAGAAGCAAAACGGAGAAACAATCAGACAACAAACAAACAAGTTGAAAACTCTCATCCTGGAAAAAAAAAGTACTTCCACTTCCTCCACCTCTGTTCACCCCCAACCAGTCCCGGCAGTTGACTGCCCCCTCCTGAGCCTGGTTCTGCCCGTTTAAAGGCAATTGTTCCTCCCCACTGTCGCCCAGTGCTTGCTCAGAGGGGATTCTTGGGGGTTTCGCTCCTCTCTCTCCCCCTTTTATTTTTTTTTTACCTCTTTTTACCTTGTTCCTCTATTTACTTGTTTAACTTTTTTTCAACTTATCTAACAAAATAATAAACCAACCTTAATTGATCCTTTGAGTATTTTTCATCTAATCTTTACAGGATTTTTACAAAACATTTCCAAACATTCAGACCTGTCTTTTATTTTCTTCTTGAAACCTCATCAATGGTGACCTAAAAACCTTGGAATGGTTTGAAACATTGAAATAGTTTCACCTGAAAGTGGCGAATCTATACGTGCGTTGTCATTTCCTGTTTGCAAGTTGTTTGTAAGTTGCTGTGTCTTGCTTTCACATCCACTTAGTGTCATTGCCTCATTGGAAACTTGATCAATATGGAAAAAGGAATAGACATTGAACTGGAGAGTTATTAATTCACATTTATAACTTGGCAAAACCAAGGTGGAGGAAGAGTGGCCTTGAATATGGAAAAAAAAAAACCTGAAATTTAATGTGGTGGATAAGATGATGATAGCAATTGAATAAGGTACTGTAATGTATAACAGTTGAAATTTTTAAAGAGTAAAAAAGTAATCATTGGCGTTATATACAGAGCTCCAGGTAGTAGTAGACTGGATAAAGAAAGAGCTCACAAAAAACTTTCATTTGTGGAGATCTCAATAATCATTTGCTAAACCCCCATGAAATAAAAATCACTGAGGAATTTAGTAACACAATGTACTGTTTGAACCTATTCCCTAACATTACTAGACCTACCAGGATCACATTATTATTGTGCAGCTCTCATAGACACCATTATTACAAATGACATTGTACGTGTGATTAACGACATCAGTGACCATCTCCCAATTTTTACAGTCTACGATAGGAATTACATGATTAATAAAGTGGACAGTAAATAAGAGCACAGACGAGTAAGAACAGAGGAATGAATACATGCATTTAAAACATTTTTAATGAAACAGAAGTGGGGTGAAATATATCAGAAACAAGACATTAATGGCACGTATGATGAATTCCTTAGAATATTTATATTATTGTGTAATACAAACCTTCCAAAAAAGCAATATAGTAGGAAACATAAATATATGGACTGTCCATGGATAAGAAAAGGTCTTCAAGTAAAAAGAAAAATGCACTATACAGAGATTTCTTAAGAAAGAGAACTGAAGATGCTGAAATGACATACAAAAGATATAAAAATAAGTTAATAAATATACTAAGCTATAGTAAAAAAGAATACTATAAGGACCAATTAGATAATGTAGAAATAATATTAAAAGATTATGGGAAATACTGAACAGTGTTATAAAACATGGGGGGTCTAGACTGAACAACTCTCTGATGTATTTCATTGATAAAATAAAGAATATATTATGGATGTTGTGGCATTTTTTTGTAACTACTGGACCAAATTTAGCAAGAACAATCACTGATCCTGGGTAAGCACAGGAAAAACTGGATACACTGATGAATACACTTATTGAATGTTTCTCACAGCCGTTGATGAAAATGAAGTTTCTGAAATTTGACTTGAAATTGTCAAAAAATGTAAAAAGCTGAAATCTTTGGATTGTAATGATATTGATATGATAGTGGTTAAAATAGACATTGAGACTATTTTAAACCAATTTACATACATCTGTAATTTATCGTTTCAAACTGGTCTATTTCCAGACAGAATTTATTTATTACCAAGGTATGCCGAGCTGCAAATAGTGCAGGCATCTATCATTTATAGACTTAAAAGCGATCCCTGCTGCTTACTTTCCCGCATGCTCTCCTGGCTTCCAAGTTCGCCACAATATAGTCACTTTAATACAACAGCTCTTGGCTAAATGCAAAATTAGTGGTCGTTAGAGGAAATTACTCAGGTTGCAAGTGCACTTCAAGAGTGTAGATGTCTGGGTCCAAGAAAACAGTCTTACTGAACTTAATCACTCAAAGAGAACCTGATTAAAGTTTAAATCTAAATAGTCAGAGCAGTCAGTGTGACCATGAGAACTTCACATGAGGGAAATAAAACAATATGTTTAAGTTATATAACACTTTCTTATGGTGTATTGGATAATAAAACACAAACAATGGACAAATGAATAAAGGCACATTTGAGATCACAAGCTCGTGACTCATTAAACAGATATTTAGAAAAAAGATTACAATGCGGAAAAAAAATTAAATATAAAACATACAAGATTTTGAAAAAACAAATCATGGCAAGGTAGAGCTTCTGGACTCTCTTTACATCTCTATGTTTCACTCTTGTCTTTTCTACACTGTGCCCTGTGTTCTAACCTGTCTGCTTGTTTTGGGTTTTTCATCCTTTATGAGCATTTTTTTTCCCCAGGCATAGTAGCATTTTCCTTGCAAAAGCGCAACACTAAACGCTGCCTTCATTATATTTCCTATTAGCTCAATCATATTACCATATAATATTAGCATATTTAATCTCTGAAGTTTAAGACAATGAGTGTGTCAGACAACACCATCTAAACCCTAAACCAATCAAAATTTTAATCCCGTGCCCTTCCCAATTAAGTTTCAACACTGATCCTTTCTCTGGCTTCCCCAAAGCTTATCCCCCCGTCTCCAAATCTGACACCAAAGAATATTCCACTTGTGCTTTCCCATTCCATCATCTTATGGCATTATGTCAGAAAAATACTAATTAACCAAATATAATATGCATTATAAACTAGGTCTGACTGTGTGATAGTCAGAACTTGCAGCTCAAAGCTTTGACTGTGATTTTTATATATCAGTATTAACGTTAATATTAAACCCACCCAAAGTTAAAGAAATAGTTTGCCATGTGACTTGAATTACAAATAAAGGGATTGTTTGAATATTTGATTAACCAACATCATACTTAATGTGTTCCTTGAATTCTTCAAAAGGTACTTTTTTTTGTCAGTCCAACTTTTTATGCAGTTGCTTGCTGGTCCTACATTAAAGTAACACATATAGCCCTTTTCCAGTAACACCTACTTGGCTCGTCTCGACTCGGTTTTGGTCATTTTTCATTGGAATCGAGTACCATATAAGTTGCGTGGCAAAGCAACCGAAAGTCTCATAAGGTCATTTTGTATGCGACATAAACGGCACAACAAAGGATTATTTCAAGGCAATGGTATGCCTGCTGCTCAGAGTATGGCTTTATGCACTGGCCATGCCGCACATGAAAAGGAGACCTGATACTGCTATAGTACATGTCCCAGTCTGAGCAGCAATAACCCTCCTGGGAGTGGGCAAAACTCTGCCTGCTGACTGTCTAATGCTCAGCTGAAAGATCTGCTCAACAAAGATGGTACCTTTACTCCTGAAACATAGACAGGAAGGCAGTAGCTGTTTGTTACTCCGCTAACATGCCAACATCCTATAATTGTCTTTTGTGTCTGATGACTCAGGATCTCATCTATGCTTTATGCAGATGATGTGACTCTGCTGGATCCTTTGAGGGATATCTTCCAGCTTGCACTTGGGTCACTCACAGTTGAGCTGATAGGATGAGAATGAGCACCTACAAATCTGACGCTGTGGTTCTCAGCCAGAAAAAGGGTAGAGTGCCGACTTGAGGTTAGTGGCCCACTCACAGAAGAGCTTCACATCTAAAGTAACCAGCTGAGGTGGTACACGCAGTTGATCAGCATGCCCCTGAGCTTCTTCTAGAGTATCTGGGGATCTTGTTCATGAGTGACTGGAAAGTGGAGCCGGAAGATGACAGATGGATTGGTGCAGCATCTACAGTAATGTGGACTCTGTACCAGTCTGCTGTGATGGAGTGAGAGCTGACCCAGCAGCTGTCGATTTACAGGTCGGTCTATGTTCTACCCCTCACGTATGGTAACAAGCTCTGGGTAGTGATTGAAAAAAATGAGATTGTGGATATTAGCAGAAATGAGCTTCCTGCGAAGCGTGTCTGGGCTCTCCCTTAGAAATAGGGTGAGGAGCTCAGTCATTTGGGAAGGACTCACAGAAGAACTGCTATGCCTTCACATCCAAAGTAGCCAGTTGAGGTGGTACAGGCAGTTGATCAGAATGCCCCTGGGCTTCTTCTGGGTGAGGTGTTTTGGGCATGTCCTAGGAGATGAGGAGGCCCCGGGGCAAATCCAGGACATACTGGATCTTTGGGCTGGCTAGTTCTGTCTTTATTTCAGTGATTTTATACATAGAAATGATGCAGATTCATTTCATCTGGCCGATTTTATTATTTAAATGATGGTAACGCCATTGCTGTTTTGTGCTAGATACAAGAGTATTCTCTTGAAAAGGAGAGAGGACGAGCTCTACGGGGTTGTTTAGTACATCATGGTAGCACAAAGCATTCACAAGGTATTGTTGTTTGAATACAGACAGAAAAATCAGCTCTGCCCAGATTTTACCATGTGAGCATCACATTTTCATAACTCCTCAACCATTTTGGTGTATGAGAGAAGATTCAAATAGTGCGCGAAAGATGATTTTTTTTTAAATTTTACATTCAAAATGACAAACTAACTCCAGGCATCCTGTATAGTACCTAGGAGATAAAGGATAAGTAACAATATGGAGCATACTTGGGATGAAAGTTGCAAATTGTATTAAAGACAAGTATAGATTTCAATTGGATAAAATTATCAACCTAATTGTAAAACTGCAAAAAAATAATATTCATGAAAAACCTTTTTTTTTTTTTGCACCAGGCTAGGGACCTGTCCAGTGTGCACCCCACCTCTCACCCTACGGTAGCTGGGATAGGCTCCAGTCCTCCCTGAATTGGAATGAGAAGGAAATTAATGGATGTTAGATAATTAAAAGATTAATAATTCTTAAAGATATTAGGTTTTGCTATTATCATTATTTTTATTATTGCTAGTGGTGGTGGTATTTTGTTATTATGATTACTTCCTACGGTAGGTCCAGCTGGCAGTTCCTCTGTGTAAAATATATTGGTAAGATGAAGGTTAATATTGAATATAATAGTCAAACGTGCTGGTATTGTACAGTAATATCATTTTATCTGTAACTGTGGCTTAGTGGAAAAGTCAAGTTTTAATTTTTTGGACCATCTTTATGCAGTTTAGGGTCTATGCTCACATAAGAAAGCCCAACACATACACAATGCGTGTATTTATTTATAGACTGCAATAAACCGGCGCAGAGCATCTATACATGTGGCGTGTGGAGAGGAGTTCAACAACTTATTCTCTACTGCTCTCCTCTTCCCGTCAGAACAAATGACTGCACCACCAGAGCAGTCTTAGCATGCACCAGAATTACCAAATGAGTGCAAGCAGGGGCAAGACTTCTGTTCCTAGTTTCACAAGAAAAGATGACTTTTTAAAACTGACTTGTTTATCAGCATTTTGCATCTTTCATGTCGCTAAATGGTTGTAATTAACTTCAAATAAGGTCAGAGATGGTGGGAGGTTTGTATTTGTGTGTATTTATGTTAGCTGTGGCACTTGGACAAGATCATTGCTGGATGATGGCGTGCGGCTGACAGCAGCGAAGCTACCAGAATCAGGTTTGTAGGTTCACTTGAAATGTGTTCAGTAGTAAGAAGTGTTCTTGTAATGGGGAAAAAAAGACATCCATAGCTCATTGTGGGACAGAGAGGCTGACGGAGATCTTTTTGTCGAAGGGTGATGCATTCACACCAGCACTCCCACATCCTGTCATATGGAATGGCATGAACAGTCAGATTTGTCATTAGATGTGGCAGCTATATTCACACTTGGTGGGTCCTGCTGCAGTAATACTTGGTTTTACTGTGACAACATTATGGTATTTCAAGGCCAGTGCTCCCATTGAAATGTAATTCTGTGTTGAATTAAAAAAAAGAAAGAAAGAAAAGAAACTACTAGAGAATAGGCAGCAGCACAGACAGTGAAGAATGCAAATCCAGTCTTGCCTATCAAGACCATTAAGGTCTATGTGATTGTTTTTTAATGCATTCACTGAGCTTTCTTCCCTCCCCTCTCCACTTACAGTATGCGAACAAAAGGACTTCTGGTCTTTAACCACCCCTCACCCCCACCCATACCCTGTCTGATCACTTCATCCTCCACCCAAACCCATGCTGACTCCTCTGCACTCTCCCTCCCCCCCCTCCCTGCCTCATGCTTATGTTCTTCCCTCCCCCTCTCTAGCGTGTCCCCTAGTTTTCTGGTAGCTGTGTCTCTTTGATAATCCAAGACTCTTTGAAGACTCCAATTCCACGCTGCTTGCCTCGGAGCTATTGCACCTACAAAAACAACTGTGTGTGTGTGGGTGTGTGTGAGTGTGTGTGTGAAGAGAGACAGAAAGAGAGAGGAAGAGAGCAAGAGAGAGCAGTAGATGGGATGAGAATGGAGGACATAATGGAGGAATAGAAAATAAAAACAGTTCCATATGCATTTGCTTTGCAACTGCTTCTGTCTTTATGGTTTTATGCTTGCTGCATACACTGAGAGGTGCACTTCTTCATTGTCATATTTGTTGGTGCAGCTCATTTTTTCTGTGCCTTCAGAGGCAGCAGCTCATTGATTCCTGCATACACGCCCAAAATGCCAGAGCCAGGATGTACTCACAAACACGGTAACAAAATGAAAATTCTTGGTCCCGCACCAGGAGAGCTCTCCCGGGCTATCAATGATGCACGTTCTGTAGCTAATGGTACACTTAGAATCAGGCGCGCATATACGGCAGGCTTACTGTGAACCACCCCGAACACCACTTCACCAAAATTAGAAGTTTGTCCTGTTGGACCGCAACAGAAAATGACTTTTTCTGCTTCTCTCAGATGCTGCTGAGAGGTAATTAGAGAAAATTAGTTGGCTTTACTTAAAATGCCACAGTGATCAAAATAAATCATTACTAAAACATTTCTCTTCTATCCACTTCCCCCTCCACTTTGTATTACTGTCTTCTCCTCTTACCTTCCGCTAAGTGTGGCTGCTCTCTCTGACTCGTCTCCATTTCTTCATTGTTTCAGTCTCAGTCTTTAGTGCTTCTTTTTCCATCTTAGTCTCCAACCCTCCCTTTTTGTCTCTGTCATTCTGCCTCTCTTTGGCAGAGGAGCTTGCCATTGGGATTTAGAAGAAATTGAATTGAATTATGAAGGAATTTCTCC
The DNA here is from genome assembly GCF_000239375.1 of Pundamilia nyererei. Classification (NCBI taxonomy): domain Eukaryota; kingdom Metazoa; phylum Chordata; class Actinopteri; order Cichliformes; family Cichlidae; genus Pundamilia; species Pundamilia nyererei. The sequence goes on along the minus strand of NW_005187481.1, from coordinate 2,219,387 downwards.
GCAGTACGATTGGCATCATTTCCTCCACACAATAGAACATCATTCTCATATCTCTCAGTGTGAGGGAATGAAAATAGGCCGTGCACCATTCTTTCTCTCATCCTTTTAAATTGAATTTTTCATATCACAGGGGCACTGAGACATCAGCCGTTTCCTTTAACATGGGCAGAAAACCCATTTCATAATATCAGAGAGACACATAACTGTGATTCAATAGGAAAAGTCTGGCTGCCAGCACCAGTACACACACGATATACCTCAACTCAGGATTGATAAACAGAGCCACATACTGTAGGTTTACTGCAGCTTGAAAAGTTGAGAGTATTCTAGTGGAGTATAGTATTGCTGTTTGGCCTCACAGCCGGTTAAAAGCATGCCACAGTAAGGCAAGGCAAGGCAAGTTTATTTATATAGCACAATTCAACAACAAGGTGATTCAAAGTGCTTTACAGAGACATTAAAAAACAAAAACAATAAAAAGCATGATTTAAAATTGATTAAAAAAACAGTAGATAAAATCAGAACACTAGATAAAATCAGTAGTTAAAATATAAGTTTTGAAATTTAAGCTTAAAAGTATGGATTTGGTGCTTTATTCAAATGCAGCTGAGAAGAGTAAACTAAAGAATGTCCTTGTTTTTTTCTCCGTCTCTCTTTTTGTGAAACATAGTCCACATTCTTTACCTTCTGAAGTCTCCTATTAAACCAGTTTACTTTTATTACAAGTGCTCCTTCTTGTTCCCTAATTATCTTTCCAAAAGCTATATTTTCCACTTTCAAATTGCACCCGAGATGCTATTAACCAGTAGTGATTGTGTTTAGTTCATTATTATCCCCATTCATGTGTCTTGTTCAAAGTTATGAAACTTGGGCTCTTGTTGTGCTCTGCTTCTCCAAGTGAAATTCTGAATATTCAGCATGTTTTTCTGGCCACAGTGACTCAGCTTGAACAATACCACTGTGTAATAAAAAATTTAAATGAAAACATTTGGCATCAAACTAACTGTGACAAATACAGTGTTAGCCATTGGACTTGGAAGCAATGAAGAGATTGAACTTTTTTGTTTTTTTAGCATCGTTGCAATGTGGCAGTGAATTTGTAGTGGCAAATTTTGATTCTTTTTCTTGCATTTGGCATAGCTATTTTCATTGTTCTACACTGATTTAGTACAAGTTGCTGTCATCACTGGGATTAAATGAAAACTTGAGTGATTGTGTTTATCATAAATTCATTTTAAAAAAGACAATAAGGGACTATGAGCCAGACAGGTTTTAGCAAGCTTACAGAGTAGTATAAATAGAGGTAGCAGTCAGATGCAGAATTTTGAAACCACTTTGGTTTCAAATTCAGACTTTGATGTGGCTTATATTAAATGCTAGTCTCAGGCTAAATCTTAAATCTATATTTGGTAGGTTAGGTTAAATGGTGGTTCTAAACTGGCCGTAGGTGTGAATATAGAGTGAATGTTTGCCTGTCACTGAGCCCTGAGACAGACTAGCGATCTGTTCACGGTAAGACTCACTGTGACCCTGAACTGGATAGGTAGAAGAAAATGGATTAATTCCATATTGTATATAGGGCTGTGTGTTATGACCAAAATCTCATATCCCAGTATAAGTCATCCCATATCCCAATAACAATACATCATGACATAGTGCATACACAAGTTTAGAAAATGTGTAAAATAGTGTATTTTTTGTAACATTTTAAATGGCATGCTCAAAAAAGAATCATACATGTTCATATGTGATTATTTTGATCTTTTTATTTAGAATGTCAGCTCAAATCATTAATTTAAAATGTTAAAATATTAATTCATAATAAACAAAACAGTTTAAAAAAATGATTACAAGCCCAACATAAATGATTTTTATATAAGCACTTGACGGTTCTTTTGTGCTTGTCATTTGTAAAACTCTGTCCATACTCTCTGTCTAATAGTTCTTGTGTAGGTGGTAGAAGAGGTTCTTGGTGTTTGAGCCTGTTGTCATGACTGGCAGAATACAGTTTTCTGGTTTGTATCAGATTTTCACAGTCAAACCACATCCATGCTACAGAGGTAGAACTTCATTTAGGAACGAGCTCCTCGATTTGCCTTGTCTTGTCCGTTTCCTGTTCCGTCTCACCCTCACCAACCATGCTGTTATTCGCGTGTCCATCTGCATCCATGATGTACCATGTAAAATTGACATGGCATTTAAATGCTGAAATATATTGTCGTAAACAGTCGTGAGTGCATAATTTGGTCATCCAGTGTATATAGTCCTAACTGTATAAGTTTTGAAGCACATACAATTCAGTCAACAGCTTGATCGCCATATGTTTACTCATAGATGAATGAAAAGACAAATACAAACTTTGGAGCAGATGGGCATTCAAAAATTCAATGTACCTCACCTGAGATTCTTCCGGGAGTTTGCTTAAAAAGTGTCTGAGAGCATGAAGAATTTGCACATCTGCATAAGCACTAGCAGTGATGACCAGGGAAGCCTGGCTGAATGACAGGGCACCTGACAACATGGTGTTGGGTAGCCCTAGGACATCTACAGTGAACTGAGACCTCCAGCACAAGAGCACAGCAGTATTGGGGTCTGTGGTCCCACCAAAAAACAGTAGTGCAAATCAGCAGTAATATTAGAGATGATCTAAAATGCTATCCTTTTTGATAAAGCACAGCTGTACACCACCACAATGTCTTTCTACTCTTCCATTCAAGCTGCAGGCACCTACATTATTATTATTTTATTTCAAAACCAATCCTTGGGACAAACTGTCCACGCTATTCCCATATATCCATTGACGATAACCCATTTGCGTCAGTTGCTATGGAAACGGCATAGGCGTAAATACATTCACAAACTGGTAGTGCCTTTTCCCAATGCGGACACAAAACAGCAGGCCACAAGCTGGGTGAATAATGGAGATGTATTCTCTCACTCTTCACACTGTAGCAATATCTAGTCACAGTGCACAAGTCTTCGATCACGCCAGAAAACATTAGTGACAGTCCGCACCGAGCTAGCAGTTCTCTGGGTGTGACGTCACTGCTGTCTGTCAAATACAAAGTGATGTAAAGGATCATTTGAAAGCCAGTTTTTAAATCAGATAGCAACCCGCTCGGGAATTTGGATTAAATCTGATTTGAAAAATGAAATATTTGTTCTGATATCTCAGTCTGCCAAAAATTTAATATGGGCTGCCAGTTTAAACATAACCTAAAATGCACTCTTGAGTTCAGACCAGCAGGCTTCTCTTCCCTTAACCTCACACTCAAGATTTAACTCACATAAATCATCACTTGTGATTATCTGCGCCAGACTATTTCACTCCTTATCAGTTCGAACGTAACCCGTTCTTGTTTCAGGCAAGACATCACATAATGTTGTGTTATTCCATTGATTTGATATTTTGATGTATTTAGATGAAAGTCTGGTCCTTGCAATTCAACTTAATAGATTTGTCCCCACTGTGTTATATGTTTGCTTCTACAAACCAATGAAAGGGTGAGATAAAGAGAAGGTGCAGTCCTCATTAATTTTTTTTAATTAGCTGAATAGATAGTAAATTAAAACAAGTAGTTCCAGCTTGCATAACAACTTCAAATGCAAGCACATCAAAAGTCTTTCGAAAATAGCCTTTTTTTTTCCTTTTCTGTGACAATCCTTATTTATTTGCCACTTTGTCACACATTTTTTCAAAATATTTAGATGGTAAAAGTTCAAATGACATGACCATTCTAGCATTCATTCAGTTCAATTCAGTTTTATTTATATAGCTTCAGATCACAAGAGCAATCACCTCAAGGCACTTTATATCGTAAGGTAAAGATCCTACAATAACACAGAGAAAGCCCCAATAATTTAGCTCACTGTTTAGCTCATATTTAGTAGCAACTCCATGCAGAGAAGAACAAGGAGTGCAGTCTTCAGCTATAGTCCAAGGCCTTACAGTCAGGTCATATAGGCACTGAAAAGACTATTAATCTGTTCTGTGTTTATCACAAAGCACTTGGTTATTATGGTATTTGCAAAGGAGCACTGTATGAATGTATAATTAAATAGCCTATTTAAGAAAGCACACGGCAGCCTGCTCTCACAAGAGTGGAACATGGTCATGTCAGCAAACTGTAAAGAAATTAAGAAATAACATCATCATCTTACTAGTAATCAGCATGTACGTTCAGCTAAAACTCATTCAGTTATAACCATGTTTAGCTCGAAATTGTTCTGTGACAGCCTGACTAAGAACGCCGGGGGGAGGGGGGGGGGGGCAGTTAAGCAGTGGACAATTGCTGTTTATGTAAAAATGTATCTTGGTCCTCTTATAAAGACAGAATCATGCAATATCTTTCCATCTGCTTTGGGACTACATTATTATGAACAAGGCCATTTTAGCAAAATCTAAATAGGGTTATGAATTCTAGATGTCATCATAAATGTCCCGTCCCTCATTCTCAGCCCTGTAGCTTCTTACTCCTACAACAATGCCCAAACAATCGTACTCTCCCGCCTCCAGTCTCCCAGAATCTAATCCTTCTGCTTGTCCCCTCTAGCCAAAGCGCCGCCCGTGTCTGCCTGACCAACTCCCCACTCCTGCTCAGCCTCCCCTTCCATCCTTCCGTCTTGCCGCATCCCTGCAGCCCCCAAGGCCTGGCAAAGGATTTTTGTTCTGACTAAAAGGGGAATCTATTTCCCATCTCTGCAGTCTTTGCTGGTTATCATACTCAGGAAACATGCTGACTCTCTGGAGTGATGCCTTGAGGAGACGTGTAAGCAAGAATCCATATTTGAACAACTAAACGCCCCCTCACTTTAAACATATAAGGAGCTGAAGAGATGACCAATCGGATTTTAAGAATGCACCACTGGAATATATAGTTTGTCTAGTCATGTTTGTAAAATACCATAGAAGTGAGAATCCTTAGCAGCCAGGGTGATGGAGGAGTCTCTATTTTGAATTTGTGTGTGTTTGTCATGTGTGGGATCTTTCCACGATTCATACTAGTAATATTTTCAGAACTGAATTAGATCAGCTGAGGTTTGAGTGGTATAATAAACAGCGTGTTCTTGCTTTGTATGTTTAATTTCAAATGAAGCTTAAAAATGTTTTATGTGTCTATGTACAATCAAAGAGCACATTTAATAGAACCCAAACACCCCCTAACTCCACCCCCACCCTCCCAGCACCTTTTCTTCATTTGTTTACACTATATCTGAAACAAAAAAGACATAGAAGTCTTTTTTATGTTTCTTATGTATATAATAATATACATAAATCTATAGAATCCAAGATGAGACTATAATTTATTGATGTAGTGTTGTTGTAGCTTTCTTGAGAGGGAAAAAGAGAAAAAATAACTATGAGGCACCAGCGAACTCACATAGTCATTATTCAGATAAAAGTCGAGATGCATCAGTGCACTGAGAAAAAACAGTATGATGGGTTGGGATGATGGAGAGATGAACAGGTTTCTGGAAACATTTTGGAGCCCGCTAACATGCTGTTGATAGCACTTACCTAAGCCCTAAAAGCATTTCTCAATATCTGGTGTGTGTATGTACTAAAAGCTGATGGTTCGAATGATTTCTAGCATGGATTTGTTTGCCAGAAAAGTGGTTGAACGGTAGAAAGCGCAGACCCGTGGTATTGATCGGGGCTGACTCGTGCAGCACTGGCAGGCCTGTTCTGCTGTATCAGTGCTTTCCTGACTTTTACGAGAGGTGCTCATGTGTGGGGGTGGGGGACGATTGCATGTGCACTGCAAGGAGTCATCTTTCTGTTGTGGATCGGCGGGTAGGTAGCCATTAGTAAACTGATCTTTGGAAGAGGAAATTTAATGGTCTCCTAACTCTATTTACAAGCCATTCAATTTGATAAAGGGTGTGATCTCAAATGATTTATCATTTGTTGCTCTGCTCCTCTTCAAGCTATCAGTATTTTCATTCATTCATTTACTTTTTACAATCTTTCATGAAATCTTATCAGCATAAACCACTGAAAGCAAATTTAATGAACTATTCTAATGCTGGCAAATTGATGTGTGTCACAAACTTTATTTGCAGTGCCCTTTTTGTTGTTAGCCTTATTTAGATCTTCTTTGGATTCCTTTTTAGTTAGATTGTGGAAATATTGTCTAGCTTTCCACTCAGTTAAACATCAAAAGCTGGGGAAAGAGAAATATTAAAATATGGAGATAGAAAGTATCTCACTGGGGCTACTGATTAGTGTACCAATCATTGTCATCAGAATTCATTTGGCAGTGGCAGATTTAGAAAATGAAACTTTTGTCTGACTAATAATGACAGTGACAGCAATAATCGTACATATCGCGGTTACAATTTCTATGACACCATGAGACGTTTGTTTAAAATGTTTACTTTCATGTCCATGGATATCAAGGAAAATCAAACTTTGACAGTTTGCACTACAAGGATGCTTTGTAAAAAAAAAAAAACGAAAGAAAACTGGCACTTATTTGTTGCAAACTAATTTCAATCACTTTTCATAAACAGTCAGAATATTTAAATGCATGCCCCCCATTCACACTTTGATGCATCTATTAATCTACTGTAGAATATATTGGAATGTTGTGGTAGTTAATTCATTTCTGTTCCTTGTTATTGAAGTCCATCTTCACTCCTTTCATATAATTCTGACCTATTCAATCTTCAGAATAATAATAGACCAAAAAATGATTTAATATTTAAAGGTCTTTAATATTTAATACTATTTTCTGACTTTTTATTAGTGAACTTTATATGGCCAGCACAATCTACAGAATAGTTCTAAATGGATGTGTTTTGAGCTGTGAATGTAACTGTGCAGACCAAAAAGGAAACAAAAAGAAAAAAAGGGTTATAGGGGGTAAAAAAAAAAAGTGTCTTTATACTGAACAAATTCATTTGTTTTCTCTCTGTGTTTTAGCATCCCCATCGGCGAGTGACCTTTTCCACCACCAACCCTGTGCAGGACCTGCAGGATGCCTCTCAGCACAGCTACTATGACAGCGGCCTGGAGGAATCTGAGACTCCAAGCAGCAAGTCATCGTCTGGTCCTCGCATTGGACCCCTGACCCTGCCTGAGGACCACTATGAGAGAACCACTCCAGATGGCAGTATTGGAGAGACTGAACACCCAGAAAATGGTACACTGACAAGCCTCTTTATTCTGGCATATTCTTTATGAATATGCATTTGAATGTTGATGGCTCTAACGGGCTTTGGTTGAGACATGCATTATGTAGAAGGTTTGTTTGTGCTCCCTGGCCATTTCAGCCCAAAAATGTTGTGGCACGCTTGACGTTGACTTGCTGTGGTTGTTGATGACTGTGTGGAAATGTTATTGGTTTTTGAGCAGATCTGTGCTGCGTGGGTGCGTGTGTATGTGTGTGTGGGGAGTGTACCAAGGCTGGAGTAAGCAGTGTCTCCATCCCCCTCATCAGCAGGTCCTCTGTCAGACATCCTTAATGACCCTCTCTCACAAGTGTGCTAATTAAAAAGCCCAACTAATGAAGCATTTGCCCTCTAAATAAATCTGAACCATGACATCTGTGCAGACTACACTATGTTTCCTCATAGCAGTTCCTTGCTCCTAGTCGGACACGAGTTACACAGCAGCTAAGGCGTGCAGGTGCCATAATTTCTTGGTTTAATAATCAATCCACCAGCAGAACACTGACGGCCTCACTATTAGGTTTATATTGCAAAGAACACCCCCCAAAACAAACAAACAAACAAACAAACAAACAAACAAACAAACAAACAAAAAGACTTATAGCTAAGGCCATAGCTGCAAATCTGTGAGCAGTGCATCAAAATAACAATTTTGCTGCCTTACGCTGCCAAACACAATCCATTACATGTCTATGATAAGTGATACATATGGTGCATTTCCAATTATTGTAGCATTTTGTGTTGCAGTGCTGCCCGGTCTTACACTTGTAAATTCTGATATTTCACTTCTGACCTACAACACCTCGCCCTCCTGCTTGCATTTCTAGAATGTTAACTTTCTTCATTAATGTGGTCTTATCTCAAAAGCAGTGAGGGCTCAGGTCTGTTAGCATATAGATTTTAAAGGTAGACCTTTGACTGCCCCATAAAAGACAAATGCATCATTGAGGACTTGATGAATTGCTGATCAACACTGACAGTTAAGGTGTCACACTGTGGGTGAAACAGACCCAGATGCATCTTTTGTCAGTGCAAGTATACATCACGGTTGGAAAAAGATTAAGTGATGAGAGGGGGGGAAAAAAGGAAGACTATTTCAGTCTCAAGCATTCCCAAGTTACAAAACATTGCAGGATCAAAGGCTAAAATGTGTCACTGTCACCTGAAAGCAGCAGATGATAAAGTTCCATTTTTAGTAAAGCATCTTGCATTGTGATGCATTGCCTCTTCTTGTGCTGGGTCACATTAGTTAGTTTATTCATCTCTGCTGCAAATGTTGGTGTCAATTAGTGACATTGGAATTCAAGACTGGAGTAGTGGTTGTGCAAAAAAGGACAAGTCTCCCAAATGTTGCACTTCCTTCTGCCTCTACACAGGTCTAAGTTTACTAAACATCAGATTAAGTCAGCCCATATACAGTCTCGCTCTTGCGGGTTCAGGAGCCAGCAGTCAACTAACACATTTCTATCTTGCCCACATAATTATGTTATGGGATATGTATGATTTCATTTTTAGATTGTTGTGGCTTTGTTGCATTTTTGCCATCTGGAAAACACATGTTTTTGTGATGTTGCCTTTGTTCTCAGCAGCAAGGGAGCAAGATGGCAAGTGAAGACAGAGCAGTTAAAGAATGGAAAGGTGGCACAGGATGGGGACAACGTTAGATTGTGACAGGGTGTAGGGAATCTCTGACAAGGATGCAAAGCCCACAGGATGAACACATAGGACAGGGAGATGCGAAGATGAACTGCTAACCAAGGAAAGACCTAATTAAAATGTGATTTCCACTCCAGGGAGATAACAGGGAGCCTACATAAAATGAAAGATTAGACAGAAAAATCAAATGAGACAGAGGAATTCCTCCCAAGCTTCACCTGAATAGTGACATGAAGTCTTTTTTAAGCATTTTGAGTGACAGGCTGTACTGGTACAGAGCTTTATTCATTGCAGTAAAGATGACTGACAGGCAAAAAATGGGGAGGTGAGGACGATGTGTCACTCCATTTAAGTTGGATAAAACGCAATATATGAACCCCAGACTGTCAGCCTTTGCATCACCGGGCTTGGAAAATATCGACATGGATGTGTGTTTTGTTATACAAGTTGAACTCTGACACTGGCGAATCTACATTTTTACAAACTTTGTAGTTCAATAGTCCATTTCAGTTTGGGAATTCAGTGAAATTCTGATTGTAGTCAGGTTTTTCATTCCTATAATAAACTGGAAATACAGAATCACTTTTATTACTAATAAAATTACACATAGAAAAATTACTATTATGCTTGTCGCTATTAATTTTAACACTGCTATTAAAGCTGTAAATAATTTATGAGGTAAGTATATTAGCTTTTCGGTGTATCTATAATTAGTGGTACTTTTTTATTAATTGATTGATTGATTGATTAAATGCTTGCGAGTTAACCAAGACTTGTTGCTTTTAGGCTGATTTTTTAATTCCCTTATCACTAAAACATAATTTAATATGGTGCTGACACATGCATCATAATGTTGTGGATAAGTAAAATGCCCAAGATTTTCACACCCTTCTATTGTGTTGGCACCCAACTAATGATCTCTAAACCAATCCTGCTAGTTTCTATGTATATTCCCATGCTGCAGTCCCAAAGTCCCATCGTATTAAAAAACACATTGAATAAATTTGTTCCCTAAAATAAATCATTTACCTTTGACTGACAATTTCCATAATCTTAAACAGAATTTTAACACATTCCCTCTGACAGAAGCACAATATCATCTGCATATGGCAAAATGGCAAGAATTAAATTGTCAAATGTGTACTTACGGTTTCTTACTTTCAAGAGCCTAATCTGGTTAACAGCAATGGGAGTAGTGCTGGGTGATATGAAGATATATATCGTGTGGGCGATAGAAAAGTGTCTATCGTGCCATTTGTCTTCTATTGTTTCTAACCTAATTTTATAAATGATTACATAAAAAATATCATTAAATAGCCTGTGGCAAATATATTAGTGTTGTATTCTCACTATACATACTCTTAACTTTAGCAAGAGAAAATAAATTATGAAAAATGATATTTTTCGCAAAGAAACTCCATCTTGTAGTTTTGCGACATGGTGCTGCTTTATGTGCACCCGAATTTGCGACATGCTTTACGGTAACTCAAAACCATGGATGTGCGACAGTTTGCAGTTTCATGCCCGGACATGCAACAGGCAGAAACAGCTACACAGGCAGCCCAAGAAGAAGCACTTTTACCGAAAAGAGGGGGTACGTCTGTGATTTGGTTACATTTTGGGTTCAACAGCACCAACATGGAGCAGAAGTCGCCCATTTGCAAGCTATGCTATAAAACTATTCCTGCACTCAATGGCAACACAACAAATCTATCACCTACAGAAGGTCCACGAAAAAGAACACTCAAGAATCTATTAATCTAGTGCTGGGCCAAAGTAGAGAAGGATGTTTGCAGTGTCGTGCATTATGCCTTGATGATTGACCTATGGACAAGCAGAGATACGCAGCCCTACATGAGCGTAACCATCCATTTCATTAACAAAGACTGGACACTCCCCGCTCGCTGTTTACAGACCGCGTACTTTCCAGATGACCGCAGGTCAGGTGGTATATCGTGATATATATCGTCATCGTGATATAAATAACTATAATAATAATAATAAAACTTTATTTATAAAGCACACTTAAAAGCAAGAGTATGCCAAGGTGCTTAACAAGTAACATCGAGAATAAAAGGAAGATAATATGAAAAGGACCAAAGCAGATCCCATAATTCATATCGTGATAAATATTTTTTCCATATCGCCCAGCACTAAATGGGAGTACTGAGTAATCAGTTTGTACATGGGGAACATAACAGCTGCATAGCCATGTAATACTTAAGAAGAAAAAAAATCTAAAAGAGGTGTCTGTGTAAATACAATCGAAAGCCTTTTGAAAGTTAAAATGAACAAAAGAAAAAAAAATTTCCCTGTCTGTTAAGATTCTTGCAGACTAAAGTAATATGACCTTGGTTTACTGGGCTGAGTAGCTCAAAGGAAAGTGTGTATGTAGTCTGTAACAGCTTCGCTCAAGTGGGCATAAACATATTCCGTTATGATTCTTGGCTTTGGTATTAAAAGTTCATTCAAAGTAGAGTAATAAAAAATTCCGCTATATGACATCTATGCTGTCTGATCTGCAGAAATTAATTTCTGGAGTTCCTTCCCCCCCCCCCTATGCCTTAGCAGCTGCTTCCTCCTCCCACTTTTTCTTATTCTTGTCTCCCGGCTGTGTTAGAATGCACTCCATTTCAGTTTACCCATGTGCATTTTCCACTCTTACGTTCACAGTGTAGCATGCACATTGCTCAACTGTTAATCTAATCAGAAATGAGCACATGCATCCAATGTCCATTGGATGCATGTGCTCATGTGGGGGGCATGGGTGGGTGCGCATGTGCACCTGAATACAGTACATGGATGTATTTGTTTGCAGTGGCGGGTGTTGCATCGTGCTCTAAATCTCTAAATCATTTTGATTACAGTGCTATTTTACTTTAATAGACTCTCATCATAATCACTGAGCTCTGTAATTCCATTTAAATTGATTGCTTCAGACAGCATGAAAACTGCTTATCTTGTATGTCTGGTTGCTGTCAAGATGCATGATTTGTCATCCACAGTGAAATCACAGATAGACTGACGACTGGTCTCTGTTTGTCCCATCTGTCCATCCACTCTATATCAGACATTACTGATTAGATTTTGATTAGTGGTAATGTCAGAGTGATTTACAGTATTTATTACTGATTGGCTCAAAAAGAAAATGCATCGTTTTGGGGATTTGATAAATAAACAGACATCAGTATCAAAAAACTCTGTTATACGAGATAGCATCAGGCATCTTTAATCATCTTTAATCCTGAGTTCACTTGATTTAATTTAAAGTGTTTTTTCTTCAGTTGCTTTCAATCACTTATACTATAAGGAGAAAAAACATGAATGACTGGAGTTTTTGTTCATTTTTGCTAACATTAGCTTAAGCAAAACAAATATATTGTGTTTCAGCTAGAGTCACATAATACAACATATAAAAAAGGCTCACCTATCCCAGACCTCTGAGTAATAAGTCCCAGGACCTACGATAAGCCCTCCTCTCTTTTTGGGACACTGGTTTGACCATCAGTCCCGCCTTGTTCACTCCAGCCCAGACAATAATCACTCTTCCAGGGATCAGTGGATGGGGATCTTGGCTGTGATATGAGGGCTAGCACAGACATAGGTAGATTGCAGACAGGTACTTACATGCACACCCCCC
>NW_005187481.1:2162809-2197119 GCF_000239375.1 Pundamilia nyererei | reverse complement strand
CAAATAAAGATGTACGGAAAAAAAACAAAAAACTGAAAGATGGAATAACTGAGCCTATTTGTCCATGAGTGCCTGCTTGGGCTCCTGCCTAGGTGCCAGTAAAGCATGCTGATGCAGGGGTGTGAGTTTCTTCCAACTGATGCCATTATACATTGCCAGTGTCTCTGCCTGTTTGTACTATTGAGTGGACTAGAGTATGCCAGGCTACAACAGCACTGTGGCCTATGCCAGCCACTGCTGGAACTGCCACCACCCAGAGAAGGGGCAGGTCATGGGACTGGCAAGTTTGTGGAGGCTTCTGCAGAAAAAAAGTCCTTACAAGCGGTCCCCTGAGGCATGTTGTCATGAGTAATACGCTTATAATCCTGAGCTCATTCTAGCACACGCATTACACTATGCTCACATCAGCTGCTGCTATTTTGTTACCCCCTGATTGTTTGTAGGTTTATTTCAGAGCAAATAGGTCACTGGAAGAGCCTAACTGGAGCAGAATTAAACTCAATAACCTGAATGTGGCTTTGACACCATGGACAATGGTAAACTATAACGCTTTTACAAATGACTTCATGGGACAATACAGCTGAATCCAAAATGGCACTGATGATGTGTCAACACGTCACAGTTTTGAATGTGTCTAGATTTTCCTTTGCCCAATTTGAAAATGTGCTCTCGCTTGTGTGATCACTAACAATGAGCACCGTGCTCTCATCCCAAACTTTGGCCACACATATTAGACTATTTGTCAAATGACTGCAGACCTTTGAAAGGGGCTTTGTGACAGAAGGGACATGTTATTACATCTCAGACCATTAACTGTAGCAAAGTACAGAGTTGGCTTATTGTCTCTTCGAGTGAACTGACTTATTGTGTGCCAGAGATTGCAGCCACATGTGAAATAGATGGAACCCGAACAGAAGTCCCATTATCCCAATAAATCTAGCCCTTGCATTTGATTTCAGACTACCTTCTTTTACACATAAAAGTGATTTCTCTGCAGTTTCATCATTGTGACCAGCTGACTCAAAGGCTGTGGTAACATCCCTTATAATAGCATGTTTTTATCAGAACCTGGAATTTATTTGGGCTTTAGTTCTTAATATTGTAATATTTGTCCAGTTTTATTGCTTGTTTTGCAAAAAAACAAAAAGAAAAAAGAAAAAAAAGGAAAGCAAAAAAATGTGAGAATTTGTGGAAGGTCTGTGTTTCATAGGGACAAGTCCATTGCCCTCTTCAATATTATTTACACAAGCCACTCAACTCTTATCCACATGTATATAACATGGCTGAAAACCCAGATAAGTGTTTAGAATTATGTGCTGAAAGGCGAGGACATGCATATAAGCGCACATTAGGCTCCATAAATAGTGCTTTTTACACCATGCTGCCACTGAAATTGTCCGGTTTTAGCACTAAGCTTGTAAAATGAATGAGTGAGCCAGTGTGCCTAAGCCACTATCCCTAAGCTTTAGATGTGCTCGTGTATTACTCTAACAAAAGTGGATAGCTCCCTATACTTAGGCAAAAATTGGATAGCACACTGCCTGCTCTTGCCGTGCCAGTGAGTCTGGGCAACAGAGTGCTGAAGCAGCAGGTTTGGAGGTGGTGATGTGTGTGTAAATTTGTGCTTAAAACTACAAGTTTATAAACGCACATGAAGAAAGTTTTCTTAATTAGCTTGGCGTTGCTCGTGGCTTCTTTTCAGCTGAGTGTCCACCGGCAGAACCAGGGGATCTTGACTTGAAACTTCAGGGATCGTTATGGAGGCAGAAATAGAAAGTGGTGGTAGAGCTCTGTTGCTCTCACTGGGTCTTACCCAGTCTATGTGATTCATAGAGCAGGTAGAGTGCTATGCATCGGGGGGGGGAGGAGAGGCTGGCTAGGGGCCAGTTCCACTTCAACCTCAGTTGGTTGGGCAGCTCAGGCCGGCATCAGAGTAAGCCCGGGGGTCATCTTTCCATCATAGTGTGATGGGGACTGAGAGCCGCTGAACCTCCCTCTAACTAGTGTTCTGCCCTTCAATGATGGATGGCACTTGAGGGACTGGAATTGTACTGTATGGGTCTGACATGCATTTCCTTATTTCCAGTGAGTCTCACAGGGACAGAGTCGCTCTCGCTTTAAGGCTTTCTTACAGATATCGCAGAATTCACTACAGTTCAGGGACCATACAAACTCAATGAGGCCTGCATCCAGTGAAACTGAAACTGTCCTCTGAACACAGAATGAAAAGGAACCGTGCGTTTTTTTAATCTCTCTCGCTTTTTCCTCTGGTGGAAGAATCAATTCTTAATTTGCAGTTTTATGTTAACATGGTATATCAGGCAGTCAATAGCATACATGCCTCGAGCTAAATAAAATGACCTGAATTAGTCTTGCTTACCCTCATGGCCAAATATAATACAGTTGTGCATTTAAGGTGACATCACTGACATTTTACTTCCATACTGAACTAAATCATCAGGATATTTCCAGGGCCCTGCCCGTGTTTTTGATCCATGTTGCACCTCACTGATTATTTAATCAATTCTTAAATTTTTTGGATCTTTCAAAACTCTGTTTAAAGCTACATTATATAGTGGACTATCCCTAAATAGTCCTTGTTTCAAGGCAAAGTAATTCTGACAGAATATTGCATGACTACGCAGCTCGGTCTCACCATGCATTCCTGTTAGATCTTCGGTCTAATTAGAGCGTGTATTGACTCTGCTGTTTAATCGTGACTGATATTTTCTAGTTCCCAACTACAGAGCTGGAACAGAGACATGTACTGTTGGTTTTCATGCAACCTCTTTTAACTTTAGAAATTATATCTTTTTCTTTCCTTTTTTTTTTTTTTTTCAATTTCCCTTTGGGTAACTTCCTCTTGGATGGTCATGCCATGTGCAAGGCCCCAACACTTGTCACTCATCTTGATGAGCTGTCTACTGAAACAGTATCTAGCCTGGAGATGAGGTACCCATCAAACATACAGCCGCCACAGGCCCTGAGAAAACAGATGGCGAGAGAAGACACTTTAATGAAAAGAAAAATCTTCAGATGTTTACTCTTGTTGTGCCTTTGGTATTTGTTTTTTTCCTTCAGGTATTGATTTCCCACTTAGTTATTTTTATTACCATGGCACTTGATTGCCTCCCACTAAGCATAATTACATGGTAGTTAAAATGTAACACTAAAAAAAAAAAAAGACATGTTTTAGCCAAACAGGGACTGCATGCCATGCACACCCAGGGTCACAGACAGACCCAGACGACTGCTGTGTACATGACCCAATTTGCCCATCAGTGCATTAAATTTTCATTTTATTATCTCATAATGAAGTATATGTCCTGGCCATTTATGACATTTTAAGCTGATAAAACATTTATGGTGCTCCTTTAAAAGTGCCTTTAATATATTAGATGTTACTTAAGTGAAGGTGTGGTCCTCATTCTAGTAACCAAAATACTCAGTCTCCCAGACAGGCCACATTACAACTACTCCTGATTCTCCACTGAGAAAATATTAAGTTCATTTTGTTATTGTATTAGATGATTACTTCAGTAATGTCAAAAAAACATCAAAGTTGACTATTCTTCACCAAACAAAAGCTTCATAAAAGTCAAACAGTAGCAGCTAAACGCAACAGATCAGAACAACAGGAGAGGGCCGAATCAAGCTGGTGTTAAAAGCTTGATGACCCCCTGCCGTCTTTGTGCATATTTAAAAACTGAAATTTTCATTTTCCTTTAATAATTACATATTCAATCATGTTTTTGATTCCATGTGTTATTTTTCCCCTTTCCCTAATCAAAGCCTTGTCAAAAAAAGAGGATAAATGGGTGGAGAAGCACTGGGAGATTGCCGCTGTTCTTTTCCTGTAGAATTTCTGCTACACAAAAGGCAATTTTCATATTCCGCTGTGTTACAAATTTGAATTGTCCTGCTCCAAACACATAGCTGTATTGTTGAGAGCATTGTGGTAACAGAGCTTTCCATCTCACTGCGTTAGTATGCTGACTTTCCAGAGAATTGTCAGTCATGCAGCAACACTATCTACAGTAAATAGTCGAATAAAGCTTTGCCTCTCCTGGGTCATTATTTATCTGCCACATGGGCGGCTTACGCGATTCTAAAGATCGGATTTTGTGAGATTATGTCAATGTTTGTCCATACTGGTGGTGGAAATTATGTACCTCCTGTTAATGTTTTATTTAAAGTTTTTCATAATAGCTTTATATCACATGTAGATGAAAAGATACTCTGCTATAAATCCAAGTCTGCCACATTGGTTTCTGGTTAAAGGATATGAATTAAGATTAGGTGTTAAAAGTCATCACGGAACATGCCGTAGGCGAGGTTCTGTAACCTACTAAAAATATATCACCTCAAATTGGATACAGTCTCTGTGTGTGACTTTATCATTTCTATTCTTTTTATTCAAAGCCCTGTGCAGGTGTAGGCTAATTAGCAGCTAATGTTAGTGCTCCCAAGTTAACCATGTCTCACATTGCAGACTGCTGAGATCAAAGGCAGAATTAGCAAAGCGATACCATCTTGATCGAAAGGTGAGGAAGAACAACAAATGGATTATGGAATACATCCGTGTTGCATGTCAATAAGATCAATGAGCGAAAGATAGTGAGCATCAAAGTTCTGCATAGAAATATACTCCAGGGGAAAATCCTGAGAAGGAAATAATTCCTCTTTGATAATTAGACATGGACATCACATGTAAGGAAGGCTTTGATTTTCTTATTGATGAGGGAAAAAATGTTTCCAGTGCAACCACTTTTTTTTTTTTTTGCTGTCATTTGAAAAGCAGAACATTAATATTTATTAAGTATATTGTGCTTCTTGGAACTTGAATTCGACAAACACTAACAGGCCGGGGACTCAATGTTTAGATTTTCTTTTCAGCATTTACAAAATGAAACATCTTCTACCTGCTAGTATGTGGCCATGAAGTGCTGCCACTCTGAAAGGGGCCATAGAAAGGGCCTAAAGCAGGAAAGGAAAGCTTCAAAGGCAGGGACTAAGAAAGAGACATTCAGACAAGAGGAAGAAAGAACGTTTGGGTGTGAGACAGGAATAGACAAGTGACTCTTGAAGTAAATGTCACACAGTAATCAGAGAATGGCTTGGGTGATGAAACGCTCCGCTTAATTATCATGACAATATTTCCCAACCGTAAACTTCACATAAAAGGTATTTTTGGTGGTCACATTTCTCGGCTTCATCTTCTCTTCCAACCTCAGCACTGTCACCAGTCATTACACCATTTTGCCTTTTAATAATCAATTAATTTGCTCCAGCAACTGACTTCAGACAGACACATAGGAGCACAAAGGATAGCAGTTGATCAGATTATTAGCTAGAAATCAAGTTTTTATATGCTGATGACAGTCACAATGTTATATAGTTGTATCAAGGAAAAAAAAAGAACACTTGATTATTGAGCATTCAGTCACAACCCAACACCACAGGGATTTTGTCTGCATCTCCAGGAGTATTTCTAATTAAATTATAAGGAAAACTGAATGGGAAATTTGAGGTTTCCTATTTCAGGAGTAAGAGAACCACAGCGCGGAAGAAGCAAAGTGGGTTTAAATATAATTATGCAAGTATAAATATATTATAAGACTGCAAAAAGCACTGGCAAAAAAACCTGCAAAGCTAAAATGTGTATGTAATCATTTTAATTCTTATTTAATTTAAGATGTTCTTCGACTGTATTGACAGTGACAAATAATTCATGTCCCTTTATATTGTATTTAACTGTGTTTAGCATCGTAGTTAACATATTTCTGAAACTGTATATTTTAATCACAATCAGTGTCTCCCTGCTTAGCATTACATCCTTCATCAAATGTGGCACAGCCCACGGTAAAGATTTAAATGAACAGCATTAATAAAATACCTGCATTGGCCTGAAGAACATATGCAAATTTCAAGATTTACAGTAGATCACTGATGTCTAACTAATGTGATTCAAACTCAATGCGCACATTCAACTCTGTCCCCGAAGCTCTCTCTGAATGAATATGAGAGTGAATACAGCATACAGAGTAATACTGTTTATAGTCTCCAAGCTTCCAAGCTGACTGCCTTAATAAAAGATTTAGGTGAAGTGATATAGGTAATTAGTTTTACTTTAGTAGCGTAAAACATGCAGAGTAACAAGCATGATACATCCACATATATATGGACATGAACTTTATGCTAAGTTTGGGCTTTTAAGGATTCTTTTCATTTCTTTTTTCACCCCCACTAATATTTGTTTGAATGTCCCTCAGCAAGTTTCACCTCAGTCAGATGCTTGTGGTAGCCATCAGCAAGCTTCTGGCAAAACTTCTGGCTGGATATCTGACCGCTCTTTCTCGCAGAATTGGCAGAGTTAATTAATTTATTTATTTATTTATTCGGCACAGACCTGTTTTTTAAGCATATTCAGCAACTCTTCAGTAGGTCTGAGGTTAGGGCTATTCTCTAGTGTTATCATATGAAGCACAATGATTAAATCAAAGGTTATTTGTAATGATAAAATAAAATAAAATTCTCAAGAATCCTTTTTTTTTTTTTTAAACAATCCCTGTCAACCTTTTAATACTGAGAAGTTGTTGTGAAACATTAGCTTACCCTGGCCTAAAGAAATAATCTATCACAGGGATAACACAGAGATACAAATAGCCATTCATGTTTAAATCCACATTCACAGCCAACTTAAAATTATCTGTTAAGTCATGCTTTTGGACTGTGGAGGGAAATGAGAGACTCCAACGTCCAACGAGGCAAAATTTGCTTCAGATGCTATATCATGCTACTCCTTTGAATATGTCTCATAGATAAAGGTATAATAATCATGCTTTTGTCCTAACCTAAATATGCCCCCAGTCAGTTTACAAAGAGTCACTCTCTGCAAGCTCTTTATTGAGATTGGTTAACATGGTGATTAAGCCTTTTTTTAACTTTATTTCTTTCTTCCAAAATCCATTTGACCTTAGTTGCAAATAATATTTGATATTAAACAGATTCCCCAGTCTCTGGCGACCTTGTTGCTGGTTACAGGAATGCAATAGCTTGAATTTAAGTTTCGTGATAACGAAATGATATGTTGAACTTACTCGGTAGTACAGGCCCCAGGTGTTACAGATCAATACTTTTGCTGTCAAGTTTCAGGATCCAATCTCCAGTCCGTAATTGGCCGGCAAGCCAAACATACAACTGTCAGCAGAAGCATGAAGCTTTTCTCCACACACATTTTTCAAACACATGTTTGTGCACTAACAGAGAAACAATTATATCACTCACGAAACAAAGCGTATTGCTATCTTTCCCAGCCTATCACCTGTGTTTTGAATCTATTTTATCTGAAGACGCCTTGCGTATGTGTCACAGTTTGACAAAGCCTTAGTATTGGTTGACATATCACACCGCATATCAACTTCTCAATTGGAGGAGCTGGTGCATAGCGTGATCTGTCAGCAGGTGCTAAGGCTTTGTCAGACGCAGTGACACAAAAGGCAGTTTTCAAATAAAGGAACTCTAAGACAAAATGGTGGATGGTGAGAGAACTGACAGGAGGTGTACCATCACCCAATGAACCATCTACAGCATATTTTCCTGACGTGCGGCTGGCCGACATGTCCACTCATCAGCCTCTGTCAGCGAGAGGCCGGCCCGCTGAGCAAGCTGAGAATTCAGATCTTAAAGAGTCTTTGAAGGAGGTTCTGACATGCGTTTTAAAACTCAATACACATTCTTATCCTGCCATCATGTTCTGTACAGTTTCACTGAGAATTGCTGAACCTGTCTCCACCAAAACAATCAACCATTAAGAGTTCAAACAGACTGAAGTTTTTCGTTAACAGAAACTAAACTATGCTTAACATCGTCATCTTTAGAGCATCATTTCATGAAAGAAAAACATACTGATCTTGAAAGCGGGGGTTGTTCCACAAAAACGATGCTTTAAGAAATCTACATCATCTTTAGCGTGCCGCCACAGTATTATAACAAAAAGAGCTTTACCGTGCTTTATCTCACCCATCAGTTTCTGTGTAGTTAAGGTGACAAAGCTTACAAGCCTGCATGTTCTAGTTAGGCTGGCAAGATGTGAAAGTGCACGTCTGAGGTTACAAACTCTGTTTTTGTTCATCTGGATTCCATTACAATGAGCAAGGAAAATGTGCATGTCAACACTATGTTTGTGCACTTGTAGCAAGTTTCAGTCCTTTAAAAATGTACTCCTCTGGAGAGAAAAAAATGTTTTTGGTAGCTTCTGCTTACTGTGCTTACTGAGAACACTTGAATAACAAGGCTTGACATGTCATAGCTAAAGAAATACAAAATCCTGGTTTCTTGTTTTTCTTCCCAGAGGATGACAGCCACACTATGCATTCACACCCAGTTATTATA
Source organism: Pundamilia nyererei (assembly GCF_000239375.1). Lineage (NCBI taxonomy): Eukaryota > Metazoa > Chordata > Actinopteri > Cichliformes > Cichlidae > Pundamilia > Pundamilia nyererei. Next base: position 2,188,725 of record NW_005187481.1, on the reverse strand, counting down.
CCGATAGCCACCACACACACACACACACACACACACACACACACACACACACACACACACACACACACACACTAACGTCTGTGATCTGGGATATTTCTTCTTCTTCCTTTTGTTTGTTGGAACTTCTGTAGTCATTTACCTCATAAACTGTTTGCAGGTACCACAAATATACCGTTGATATCTCTTGCACACTCCCAAATGATTGTAGCTGGGTTTTTTCCACTGTTATCCCTCCGTAAGCTGTAGGTCTCTCATATTTGTTCACCATCGATCATAGCGGTCTGGCGCGTACGCTGGAAAGCAGCCGGTGGGGAGAGGCAGCATTTGCAATCAAACAGAGAGGAGCAGTGTGAAATCTCAGGAAGAGGCAGCTTCCCCCATACCCGTGGGCAGGGGATCAGACGATGAGGAAGCCTGCCTCAGACACTCAACACCTCCCACTGGCACCCTGATGCAAGCAGCATGCAAACCCACCCCTCACATGTATCTGTCAGCCAGGGGGTTAAGCTCTGTGTGTACCCCCACTCTGTAACTGCACTGTGGAGTACATGTTATGCTACTGCAGCTGAGGTGCTTTTAGAAGCTTGGCTAAGGTTCACTGCAAGTCGCTGATGTGGTTCTGAATTTGGGAGAAGGTAGAAATTGCTGTTTTTCTTTTCCATGATATTGCTTTAAGCAAGCAGATGGGACTGACCCACTATAAAAGGAGAACGCTACAGGTGCAATCTATCTGTGAGTCTAGAGGAAAAGGATTCTGCTGTGCAGAAAGGAAGCAATGTCATTGAGTCACTGCTCTTCAAAACCAAATCGCAAGCTCTCTAAATCCAGTCAGCCTGTTTCAGCCACTGGCATAATAGTGCTGTGGTTTGCCCATCTGTTCTCAATTGTCCACCTTGGCTCGCCATCCATGACATACACGACTATAAACTCTAAAGGGTTTGTTCCAGACTGTGAGCAGATTTATTTCAGGTATAGGTACAGCAGAAAACAGGCTTGAGTGGGTGAGAAAATACCTATTTTCCCACTGCGCCTTTGGCTGCTCCTTCAACCTGTGGTTGACCCATTTGCTTCATTGTGTCCACCAAATATTCAAACAATGATCATTTCAGCTAAGCGTGGGAGTGTGTTTTGATGCACAGAGTGGACAGTTTTGTGCCACACTGTAAGTGGACTGTAGTACAGCTACAGATGGCTAATGGCCACAGCAAAAGGCGGACACAAAAGTATAATTACCAATATTGATTTTGTGTGTGTGTGTGTGTGTGTGTGTGTGTGTGTGTGTGTGTGTGTGAAAATGGATTTGAGTGTGACAGAAAGGTCAGTAGAAGCAAATGTAAAAATTTGTGCTTTCACAAATGAGACACACTATCATAACATTCTGTCATCACTACACAATAACTAATCCATTATTATTGCACGTTAAAAACTGTTTTGAGCTGACATGGGTGGCTGGGAATGACACGCACTGCAGAGTGCTAATGACAGCATGCAGCAGCACAGCGAGCTGAAGTTGAATATACCCCTGCTATTCGCTAAATTGTGCATTAAGAACAGCTTGTATGTCAAAGCTAGATTATAAATAAAACCATATGAAATTTAGATAAAGCACTAACAGTCAAGGTAATGGCCTACTAAAATATCTGACATTAAAGTATCTGCTGTATGTTCTCGCTTAATGACGTGTGATATGTACTTTGGCACCGTCGGAAGAAAATGGCAGACTTTGGCAAGCTAGTCGTGTATTTAGCTGTCACTGCTGATTTTCTGGCCCTTGATGATGATGAGCGTGGCTCAGAATGTGCTCTAATTCCTGTCAGTGGTGCATGGCATCATTTCACATTACATGTTTTCTTTTAGTTAAATAATTCCACATTATATTTTGTAAAAAAAATAAAAAAATACAGCTGACCTGAAGTCAATAACCAACCTGACAGTGAGTGAAGATGTCACAGTATTCAGTGTTCCCCTATATGGCATTTATCTCTACTGAGTTCAAAGAGAAATCATAAATTAAACAGACCAACAGGACATTTGTGAATTTCAGGAGTTTGCGGTCCTATATGCAGACACTTAATGGCAATGCCTAATTTATAAGGAACATGCCCAGTTGTGGCATGTGAAGTCTCTCGGAAACCAGTACAGTGAAGTCTTTCCTTTTTCCTGTACAGTAATTCTTAGATGTGGAGCTGTGCTGATTTTAACACGAGGCCCTCTTGGTGTGGCATAAACCTCCTGGAAGCTGTGGAGAGGTTTTAATCAAGTGTGAAATCCTTTTGGGGTAGATTCCTACACAACTGTGCCTGCGCTTAGAAACAGACTCCTCAACCCTCTCTCCAGCTCTCTTCCCATGAACATCTTTTTGTAGCAAGAGTCCACTTTGCTGCAGCGATGCATACAGACAATGCTCTTAGCGGAACTGAGAAAATGAAACTCCAGTCATCTTGCATGAGGCAATAAACACACACACACACACACACCTCAACGTGTACATGCTCGCATTCCTCATTTATTGTAGCTCCTTGTTCTTAATCAACCATAAAAGTGTTGTTCATTCTTATGAAATTAATATTAGTTCGCTGACACTGACCTACTAAACAGATATAGGAATTTGCCACTTAAGCATAATGATGTAATTAAGCATGAGTAAGAACAGTGCTCAGTTGTGAAGTGAAAGTATTAAATAGCCTAAACATCTAGCTGTTTAGGATTACAGGAACAATGAGATTAACTGCAACAATAGATGCCCGATCATTATTATTATTATTTTAATAAACAAAGAGGTAATTGTATGTAGCTTACCCAGGGGAAATGAATATTTTAGACACAAATAGGGACAATGAATTAAGCTAAATGCCATGCTTTTATTTTTAGTAAACATCAGAGCTTTTAACATCTTTAGCACACAAGCTTTTCCCACTTTCGCCTTTGATTGACTGAATTTTCGTTGAACCAGATGCTGTGCTTTTTTCTCTCTGTTTTTTCCCGTAGCCTCAGAGATCTGGCATTTTTGTGAGATAATTATCTTGCCACTGGTCATGAGCACAATACTGATGTTGTGTCTCACAGGCTTACAGTCAAACTGGCATTTTCTCTGTTAGCTGTGAACCGCTGCCTCTAATACGTCACCTCTTGTGGTTACATCATTCACATGCACCAGCTTCTTTCAGCAGCGGACTTTCTGCTTTCTCAACAAGAACATTTGCTCTCATTCGCGCGCCGTCCTGTAGCCGCAAAACAAGACAGCTCTCCCACGACGGATGTCTCGTTCGATGGTGTGGTCACTATTGTGGCATTTGCAGTAATGCATTTATCACGGCAATCAAAAGTTTACACATCAGCGACATTGCACGCACACGCGGATCTCAGCTGTCTGCTCTTCAGACATTGATCTGGCCATCTCAGGCTGAGTCTGAAGGGATAACAAAGATAAATTGAGTGGTATTTAAATTTAATATGGGCTGTATGTTTAGTTTGTCAACAGGTGGTCTGCTTAACCAGTCTGCTGCCTGGCACCTGAACATTAGCGATGAATAAATAAATGGGGCCTTTGTCGCTTTTACAAGCATGAGAGAAACATGTGAGTTGTGAGAGCTAGCTGAAGCAAACTTATTTTGGAAGATTTCACAGCTTCCACAGTGAAACGAGGTCACTGGGTCGTGGACCCATTTATTTAATTAGGAACAGTTGAATAAAAAATTGATGAGAATCAAGGGCAGGGGAACTCATTTCAGTACTGTCAATCAATAACTCATTCAGCAATGGTTTTGCCCAGAGGGATCGAGCTATTCTCTCTGTAACCAAACACTGTACTTCCCCAGTATGTGTGGCTGTTCCATTATGTCCATTCCTGTAGTATTTCTTTTTTTCATGTTGACACCTGCTTGGAGCATCAGTTGCAGCATGCAAATCACAACTAATAGAAATTAACTCACTGCTGTTGAACATGTTAACAACACGATGATATATTACAAACATAGCAGACAAACTGCTGTTGGATACTTCTAAATGACATAGACACAGCATGCCGTCTCTTGAATGTATCACATCAGCTCGTGGGCTACACACACACACACAGTAGTGCTCATTACACAGTGCATAGCAACAGCTACATAGCAACTGCTGCTTACTGCTTAGCAACAGCTGCAAAGATCTCAAGGAGGGGGGTGGGTTTCACGGGGTGTTTCAAATGACACCATTTCTGTTCACAAATGCCTTTTTACAACTTTTTTTTAAATGAAAATTGCTCCAGTGTTTGTCGCTGTGAAACTCCCTCTGATGGTGCTTTTCTTCCCTCTCCTGCCCACAGATATCCGCTCCCTCCCTGATGTGGCAATGACTGGAAACTGCACAACCGAGTGCAGTGAACTGGGCCATTCAGACGCCTGCTGGATGCCTGGGCATCCCTCCCCTGTACGCAAGACCAGGAACCCCCCGAAACTCTCCACCTTCGTGCCTTACCAAGACAGAGGGAGCCTGGGACGCCTGGCTAATGGGAACGCCAGGCTGGGTGGTGAGGAGCATCGGCCGCGCCTTCCGCCCTCCCGCAGTGCCTATTCCAGCAGTGGTCATGATGCCAATCAGGACTGCCCCTTAGAGGAGGTGCCCCTGAGCGTAGCCTCTGAGTTTCCACCCACCTCTCCTTCTGCTCACACTCCAAAAAGAGAAATTTACCTGTGAGGAACATATTCATCTGATCAATACACAATTAAAGAAAATACACACTCCCCTCAAGAAGGAGAAACAGGCTGTCCACACATTGAAGCCAATGCCCAATCTGAAGTTAACAATATAGGCTGTGACCCATTCGATCACTGCTTTTCTCATTTTCTCCTTAAAATATTAATTTATTAGCATATTTATGAGTGACTCCACAAAGTTAATTGATGCACTCACTCATTTATTTATTGGAAATCTTGATGGGATACAATTCAGTCAGATGAATAGGAAACACAGATTGAACCTAATCATTACTGTAGTTAGCAAAGTCCCATTCTGTGAAGTGATTTCTTGAAACTGAAAGTTGTGATCAGTGCTCTTGTGCCATTGCTACATCTAATTTAATAGACAGCCAGTCAGGCCATATCAAAAGGCTTAACACTTTTGACTAACAATCAAATAAAATGGTCTATCTTAATGTACAGTGCTGTAAATACATTTGAATGGTGTGTTCTACATATATTTTTGTCTGGCATAAGCTGAAAAAAAAATGCCTCAGAGTTTTAGCATATTTAAGCTTTTCTTTATGCTGCTGTTTAAACTTGATTAAAAACCATCTCCCGGAGTGGAGCTCAATATTGTGGAAGGCATTTATCCGCTTCACACAATCACACACACGCACCCCCTTCGACCCCTAATCATAGTAGAATGGCCTTTACCTCTGCTCCCTGTAGAGCTCTTCCACTTGGTGGAGAGAGCTGTGTGGCAGCATTTAAACTGACATTATGTCCCACTGACTCGCAGCACTGTGACCTATCGTTCATCATGAAAACGGTTGACTTGGCCACAGTACCCCAGAGTCACAATGACCAAACGCAGAGTACTCGCGAGACACGTTCTGATTGGCTTTTTACTCTGCTGATGACAGTATACCAGTGTATCGGTTGAGAAAGCTCTTCTCTGTTGTGACAATCAGATGGGCTCTCTGTGTAATTCACAGTCCATTTTTTCTAAAACTCATACTGCTTTCCGCTCACGGCTTAGGAGAACTTGTGTTGATCTAATGAAGGCCTAAGGAATTATTTACAGGAAAGGGCACTTGAGTGTTGAGAGACACTAGAGAGATAGAGCACTTATTGAGCGTGAATATGATGTGAACTGGATAGGTGGTATGTGCTATTTTCAATGTTAATTGTCAGCTCTCACTGGACACAGGCTTCTGCAGAGGTGAATTTAATACACACTGAAGTGAGTGATTTAACAATGTTGGTCTGACATGAAAGAATTCAACAATAAAAGCTGAAATAAATATGTAATTCATTTCAGTAAATGAATACCTGCAAATACAGTGACAGTGGTAGGAGTAAGGCTCAATTTTGCCGCAACTGCCTGTTAATTATATATTTCCTTGTATTGAGGACAACATGCTTAATAAGTTATTAGGCATTTATCCTCCTCTGGCTATTGAGTAGAGAACAAAAACAGGGCATGCCCATGGGCTTCATTTATCTTCGCAAAGATTTTCCAAGTGAATCTGAAGGATACTGTGTGTCTGAAGGACACCATGTATTAGTCAGTAATTGGGTGTTAATGATGACTCCACTAGCCTGCCTTACAACATCGAAGAGCTAGTCGTTGTCTTTGATTTAAACATTGATTTGATTAGATTTGTAGATACCTTTCACCTCTGTATAGTATTTCCACAGTAAGACTGTGTCTCTGAATAAGGGCGGAAGAGCCTGGAATGGACATTTCCTAATTAGGGTGAGTAATAAGTCCTGAGCTGGGGCATGTGTGAGCATACCCCAGGACACGGCACCCACCAGATAATGCAAATCCACCCACAGAGCTACAATCAGTTAAAGGGGGTATTTTTTTATCAGCACTTACCTCATCATGCTGCCATTGAAAGCCACGTTTAGAATAATTAACGCAAAAACATATGGAAATTACTGGACATGGCCATGATTAAATAAGGTGGGCGATTATCCTGCCTTGAGGGGGAGAAAGCACATTATGCTGTTTTCAAAGCCATTTAGCGACTTACGTAAAATTCAAACAACAGCCATGATACACTGTGATTAAACCCCCACGGCTCTCCCGAGCTCCCCTCTCATAGCTGTGGCTAGCTGCTTCATGAACTGAAAACAGCGGGTAAGATCACTGACCTGGAATTAATAACAAGTGAGAAAGATACCAATGAGGGATAAAATCAGTGTCACATAGCTTCAGTCAAAACTCGATCTGTCTAAAAGCATTGACTGGATTCAGATTCAGCTCCAGCCTATGTGTCACGATGTAAATTTGGAATACATGTTTTGATTTGTGTCTTTGATCACAAAAAAAATATCTATATATATGGAATAAATAGGCTTTTAGCAGATGTGTCAGAACTGTCGGTTGCTGATCCGAATGGATGGCGAGAGTTTGATTTAAGTCCAAAACAAAAACAAGCCTGGGTTTCTTTTCCCACTCTCTTGATAAGTTGGACTCTCTTGCTCCAGCCAATAATGACCTCCTGCTACTCACTTCTGGAACAATACATCACCAGGTTTGACCTTTCTTTTGAACTCATGCTGAATGAACTGTGGTTACTTCTTTCTCAAACACAGAACAGTTCTCCTTGATCCAAGTAAGAGGACATCACGGAGCACCTAAATACACTCGAAACTATGTTGAATAATGTTTAATTTGTACTTAACATTGATTTAATGTTGAATTCACTTGAGTATCTTTTGCCTATCTGTAGTGTGTATTGTATGGTGATCATTTCTGTGGACAGATGGACAAATTACCGTTCTGAAATTGGCAAGAGATTTTTTTCTTTTTCTTACTGATCAAAGACTCTTAGCAAACTGGTTGTGTGAAAAAAATAAAGAAGTCTGTTGGTGGTGTAGTGTACATAGATCTCCACAACGCTGTGCCTGCTGTCAGGCAGGCAATGATTTTAGCATGAATTCCAAAGATAATTGGTAGATACTGTTTACTCTTTTTTCTTTATTTTTAACTTTCTGAAATGTCAGTGCTGGTTCATATTCAGAAGGCCCTCTCCCAAACGAACTGAAATTATCTGAACATTTCATTTTTTCACTGTTCATCTAGAACAAAGACAATTGCCTTGAAAATACGTCTTTGCAAGAGAGAATCTAGTTGTTATCCTAATTGTTGGTATATTTATATAGGATAAAATGCTTGTGATGCCATGTTTTTGTACAGTTTTATGTACATACAAGTGAAGCTTTCTAAAAGTACTGAGAAAAGCCGATGGCATATAAAAATTGTAACATGTTTTCTTGAGATGTGCACATCTTGCCTTGGTTGGATTGACCTTTGCTGAGTCAGTGTGAATGTGGCCGTTCTATGCCTGCACTGTAGTCATTCACCGGCTCCCACCTCCTGAGGACTTAATCAGTTTTTATGTTTATCGTGAACAGTGGATTGTCTTATCTTACCAGTTTGTTAAATCCTGTGTTCTGCTTTGTTCTGTTTCAGCATGTTGACAAATTCTCTTGTAATACTGTAAGTCCTCATGAACTTTGTAATAAAATCACTTCAGGGAAAAATGAACACTGTCAGTGTTTTCTTTGTTTGTCGTCATTATTCATCACTTCCGGTAGCTAAACAAGTGTTTGGATGTTAGGCTTTGGGGTTTTTTTTTTTTTTTGCTTTTTTGTAAAAGGTTTTGCAGCCTTAGAGATACATTGTGTAAAATGCATCTCACTCCAGGACCTGGGCTCATTAAGAAGAACTAGTATTCTTGTCATGCGGGAACAGGCGGCTTATTTCTCAGTCAGGAAGCCTCTGAATGTTGAGAGGGAAGCATTCCGGAGGTTGAAGTAGGAAAGTCCCAGGACCTGTGTTCACTACTTCAACTAGAAAAACAATGTGCCAGAAGTACACAGACCCAGTCATGCACTTAGGAAGGAACATTCATTCAAATTGCTTGTTGCGACACATTTAGTGCGAGGATAACAAGGTTGCTGCTGTGTTTTTAATATGCATGTGACTGTAAGATATTTAAATGCCATGGCTTGAAGTCAGAGAGAATAGATATTAAAAAAAATATACTATCCTATTTTTATTTTTATTTATGTGTACCTACAGTGTATGTTACTTTAATACAACTGCTGATCTGAAACATATTAGTTAATTATGCGGTAACAACAATAACGTAACATATTTAATCGAGAAAGGTTTAAACACAATATTGTGTCTAACAGCACAGCAAAAAAATCCCTGTTTTGTTTGTTTAGTTACTCTTCTGGGGCGTTTTTTCACCTGAAAACAGAAAGCCCACATCGTACTGAATTTACCAGAAGGGTTGGATGATATAGATGACAAGAGACTGCCCTAAAGATGAGACAGTGAAAAGCTCCAAATAGTTCATAGTAATGCCAACAGCTCTGTAAGGCTATAATACTGTACCCTCTGAATCCACTCTTCAAACTACACAGTGCATTTTAGGTACCAAAGGAGGAGACAGACGCCCAATGAATGTCAGTCTTCAGCAACTTCTCCCAACTCCTCCAGGGGGATAGCCATCCAAACCCAGAACAGCTGCTAGCCTAGTCAGCCTTTTCCCAGCTAGCTATTCTTAGTAGACTTCTGTGAGTGGCACTCACATCAGGTGAACCTCCCTCAAATGGCTACTCACTGCATTTACACTGAGACCAAATGATAAATCAAGACCTTTGTCTTGTGGCACAACTACCTCTACATTTCCTCTTTACCAGTAAGGCACAGTACAGCACCCAACTCTCACCGTCTCATTATCCTTTCTTGCTGTCATTTCCCCTGAGACCAAGTATTTTAAGAAATGTTTGATACTTTATGTTATATGATTCCCCTTTACTAGAAAGAAGAGTGCTATCCTTTGGCAGAGCAGAACAGTGGCTTTCAAATTTAGATGTATTACACTCAGCTGAAAATCATTCGAATAAGCACTGGAGGTCCTCCTGAAAGAGGCACAGAAAAACACTGGAAAGCAGATCTCCTGGCTTTTCTCAAGCTATGTCTCGAAATCACATCTGGAAAAACTACACCAATGGAGTTGAGACAATGGCAAAGTTTGCCACCTATCCTGTCTAAAATGCAAATATAACAGCTGGCAGAAGTGGTTTTAACATCCCTTACTCCTTAAGAGCTATGGAATCCCTTGGGTAACCCAGGCATAAGCCTTCTTTTAGTCTGCAAACCAATCCAAAGTAAATTGGACTGGCAGACTTCCAGCCCCCTTGATCATTTGTTAGAAAGTAAAAAGCTGGTCCACTGTTCTACAGCCTCAACAGAATCTGTGTTGCCCCTCTGAGAGCTCAGATATGACCATCACTTTTAAGCTCTTTTCCAGTACACAGCGTAGGGAGGGAAGGAGGCTGAGGATATTGGCGAACAAGCGCCCCCCACCCCCAGTATGCAAAAACAGATCATTTAACATGGCTAAGTGAATAACTGTACTCTTGCTTTTCACAGATTATCTCAGTGAACTGTGCTAATAAGAAAAAAAGGGGGGCACTGATTTCATAAAATGATTTCACAAAATCACATTTAATTGGATGTGTTAAGGATCACTGTTTTCATTCCTAAATATTTCTTTTTCAAGTAAAATTTCATATTCACTTTAACATTAGATCTACCCATGTGAATGCGATGCTATAATCTAATTAAAAAAAAAGCAACACATTTACCCGGTACAATGAGTATAATACTTTAGATGCACTGAATGGCTAATTACGAAGGAAGGGAAGCATAACGCTCTTTTACTTCCTTCCGTTTTCACCTTTTAGCCTTTAAGTGGAAAGATATATCCATGTCAAGATGTAGAAACTCTCAAAATATTCACACTATATACACACACTGTGCAGGGGCCTTAAAGGCTTGAGTTTTTAAGCCTTTTACACATACCATTACAGGCCATCACAAGTCCATGTCTCTTGAGAATGCAGTGTACTGTATGTTCTTGGATATGGTGTAGATTCAACCTTTTTGCTCCCGTGGAGCTCGCTAGTAGTGCTTAGCAAAAACAGAGGCAGAGGTATATGGGCATTGTTGAGAACAATGCACACTGGAAAACGGGGGAAAGGCCTGACTTGAACCACAAAATAAAGTCTAATAGAGACCTTGAAATCTTACATGCTCTGGAAAGTGCAAGGCATAATTGTAAGTTTTTCTCAAAGATGGAGAATTAAAAGTGAAAAGTAAATCGTACTGGACTCGAGAAAACTCCAAGGGATGTTGGAATGAAGTATGAGTTCTGCTTTAACAAGGCATAGCTCAAAGAAAGCAAAGATCTAACAGCCTTTTATTTAATGGCAAGAGATGGATTCATGTTTGTGATTTTACAAGACCTTGTCTTAAGGCATGTCTTAAGGTGTCTTAAGAACCGCCACAGTTAGAGGAAACTCTGAGCAACATTGCATATTTATTCATACAGCTCCTAACAGAATGCTTTGACATACACAATTTGTTGTGGTGGACACTTCTACAGTCACATCTGAGCCCTTTCAACACAATGCAATATTGACAAAAGAGTATCTTGCTGACAAAGTGTCGGGGCATATGTGGTGCCTCGTGGGGCAGTGGCTTTCTTCACACAAATGCAGAATTAAGCAAAAAGCCCACACAAACCTGACGTGACCTAAAACTTGCACCCATCTCATTTTTCTTATTTTCTTGCAAGAGTTTTATGATGTGCATTTGTTTACTCCAACATTCTCTTCTTTTACTGTCCGTGCAAAACAGACCTTGCATGAGTAACTTTGCTGAGTTTATCAGGTCTGATGCCATGCTCAACTTGCTGCTAATTTTAGCCCTCAGCCTTCCCAGGGAGTGAGAGAAAGCCAATATTATCAATAACATCTAACCTTAAAGCTCAACAGGGACTGCTGCAATAGAAACTCAAAAAATGAAGCATTTTGATGAGGCATGTACAAACTGCATCACAGTGTTTGATAGACCAATAAGTTAAGAACTACTTCATCAAACCAGACAATCCACATCCTTGGTGCGGCTTTTTTTTTCTTTACCTTTCACAGATGTTTTGTGATCTCAATAGCACAGGTTCAATTGTTACTCAGGCATTACAACATTTCCATTCTCCACTGAATTCTGACTCAGGGTAAGGGTTCCATTTTATAATTTATTAGTCTATTAAACCTGCTCGCCATTCCCTTCACTGTTGTAGTGAAAGATGACATAACTGCCACCTTCAAGACCTATTTGCTTCTGGAAATTTCTCCTGTGGCAGGAACTGAGCTTCTTAGAATTGTCTGGCGATGCTGGCTTTCTATCTATCTATCAATTATTAATGTGTCTATGTTCTACTGGAGACCCTCCTACTTGAGGGATGTGCTGTCTCAGTATTATGGTTATTATCTGCTTTTTGACTCATGGAAGTGTTTTTCTATTCAGGGAAGTCAACTTGAATTGGACGGGAGAGACCTGAGACCATGTGGTAATTGACAATCATATGAAGATGGGGCTAGGAAGATGATAAATTGAAGATGTTAAATTGAATCAATAACTCCATACATATCTCATGAGCAGCCTGACTTATAATTCAGTTATACAGATCAGATTCTCTTAACAGTCCAGCAGCCTGGCTTCACCTGTAGTAACGTTTGAGGTTGTTTGTGGGATAAAGAAGTGTGAATACCAAGCTCGGAACTCACAAGAAATCTTAAGAATTTGAGCCATGACCATTAATAAGAATTATTTATTTGAGTAATGACAGGGCATGAGTAAGTAATGTTTGGCCACAAGTTAGGGAGCATGTATTTTACTGGTGAAATGTAGAAAGTTGAGGGTATTGTGATACATACTTATAATTCTTCTCTAATTTAAACATACATACAAACTCAAGGCTGTTTTGCAAGATGTCCTCATGCAGTTTTTCTATGAAATAAAAAAAATCTTTGCAATATATAATACTTTTGACAAAAGAATACTTTTAATAAGGTTGTGTAAACCGTATTTGTATATATTATGAGTGCAGCTTAATTCTCACATAGATTTAGTTTGAATGAGAGATTTTATGATGCTTAATGGCATTGTGAATCAGATTTGATATTGTTTTAGTTCACATCAAGCTGATTATTGCCTCATTGCTCACACTGGCTTGTTTAAAATCTAAGTGTCTTCTCTTAAAAATCTTGACAGTTCTGTATACAGCCATAATTATGGATATTACAAGGTCATATTATTCAAACAGTGAAAAAGCCATCCCTGAATCACTGGGGATTTGGGGATATTCCCTTTAGCAAGTTTTTGCTTTATTTCATCCATTACTGACCGTTAGGCTAATGCAACACATCGGCTACGCTCTGCCTATCTCTCTGTTTTCCTGCTGGGCATATTGTGTCCTACTTGGAACACATGACACACATGGATGCGGACCATTGGCAAAAAGGAAGAGAGAGCAATTTCTTCATAAATGATATTTTAAAATAACCAAAACTTTTATATGAGCCTAGGCTGGAGTGCAAAAGAAAAGAAAAAAACTTGAACCGCTATTGTGAACCATTGTGTACGTCTGTAATTGATTAGGGATACATAAGAGTTTGCAGATCTATATAGCAGTAAGATAAGCAGGGCAAAAAAATGACTAGACCATTTCTTTGTTCAAAACCATGAGACAGAAGGCTTTCAAAGCTTTGGCCCAGTGCAGTTACTTTAAAGCTTGTACGCTATAATCTACTTGCGAAGTGTCCTACTCAAGTCTAATCCTGAAGTTTGGAGGAAAATTGTTTCTCTGGTGTATTGTAAAGGCCTTACTCTACAGGTTTGCATGCATCTTTCAACTCTGCAACATTTCCACAAATATATCTATTACTGTATAGATATTCATTATGGAGCTGCAGGAAGCACCGCCGGGAAACACTGCTCTCCTGTAGCCTTTTCCTCAAGATGAAAACACTACTCAGCTACCGCTGCTGTTGCCTTGGAAACCTGGTCACTCTCACTCTTTTACCCACACTCTTCACCACTCGCTTCATTAAGTGCGTAGCTGCTGGCAATTAGAATAAAACCAGCGGCAGGGCTGGCTGTCTTGAAATGCAGTCTCCAATTAAATACTTTCAAATAGCAATGTTTTTCTTTCCAAGCTACATCTGCTTTCCATATAATAAATCATGCACCTGGGAGCTATGCTTCTAAAAGTCTACACTATGCTTGCTATACCATTGAATGACTTCAAAAAAAAAATCTGTCTTTTAGTACTGTGTATACAAATGTAATATGGATCAGACATCGCCTTGTAACTAGTGATGTTTTTCCCTTTCTTGCTCAAGCTCAAATAGGCAAAACAATGTTCTAGACATTGCCACGGTTATTTCACAAGAGCAGAAAATGCCTGAATGATCAGTGCAAATCTGCATCAATGTGTGTACACTTCTATTTCAAGTACAGACAGAAACACACAGCAGTTTTTTTGCTCATCCATTCAAGGCGATTGCTATATAAATGATTGATAACTGAAATATAGGTGGAATTAATGACGGTCCTTAATGAAGTCTTTTAGTCTGATCAAACTCTCCAATTTATATTACTTCCCAGCATTTTTACTAACTGAGCAGGTTATTATTGCATTAAAATTGATGAAGTAAATTAGAGTGAATCATCATCACGGGACATTTGCTTTAAGTGAAAAAGTACTCTGGAGAAGTGCACTTGGTATGTTTCTTGTACAACATCATCATTGATTTAACCTTGCCCGTCAGCTCCTCACATGTTCTAAAAACAGAGAAAAAAAAATATTAAACCCTCACCATGCACTTCATTAAGTACACCTTTTCAGCTGCCTGTTAATGCAAATAATTAATCACTCCGTCACGTGTAATCTAGAGATGGTCAAGACAACCTACCCAAGTTCAAACTGAGCATCAGATTGAGGAGAAATGTGATTTAAGAGACTTTGAATGCCATATAGTTGTTGATTTCAGATCTGAGTGCTTCAGACATTGCTGCTCTAGTGTGATTGTCATTTGGTAACAATCTCTTGGGGTTTATAGACATTGGTCAGAAAATATGCAGTGAGTTGCGGCTCTTTGGGCAGAAATGCTTTTTGTTGATGTTAGAGGTCAGAGGAGAATGACCAGACAGCTGATAGGAAGGCAACAGTATCTAAAATCACCTGTTACAGCCAAGAAATGCAGAAGGCTTTCTCTGAACACACAATGCATCAAATCTTGAAGGAAATGGGCTATAGCATATACTACAATGCCACTCCTGCCAGCTAAGAACAGTAAAAGCTTCAATTAACATGGGCTCACCAAAATTGTACAATTGGACAATCAAAACTCATCACAACCTTTCCTGTTATGATGAGTTTTGATTTCTGCTGCAAAATTTGGATGGGAAGAGTAGAATTTGGCTTAACTAAAAAGAAAGAATGGATGCAGCCTACCTCATATAAATGGTGCAGACTGTTGGTGTTGGTGTAATTGCGTGGGGGATATTTTCTTGGCATGCTTTGCATCCCTCACCTGAACATTGTTTGAATGCCAGAATCTACCTTAAAATTTTTGCCGACCATTTCCATGTGTTTATGTCCACAGTACGCCCAGCAACCTGTCACAAAGCTCACGACATGTCCAAGGCTACGGTCACACTGCAGGCGAAAGCGCATCACATACGACTTTTTTGACCCTATGCGACCCATACTCGATCATGGTATGACAATTTGAACAGCACAAATACAATATTTTCAAATCCGACCTAGTCACTTTCGTATGTGGTACTGAATCCGATACATATCTGATGTTTTAGAAAGCGACTGCTGTTTGAATGGTCATGTTGCATTAAATCTTTTATGTCACTGATACAAGACAGACGCCAATTATTAGCGGCGGAGAACACAAACAAGAAAGCAAGGTGGCAGAAACTGGAGACGGAGCGAGTCAATGGACAGAAACTGAGGTTTTGGACTTGATTAGCATATGGGGAGAAATGATAGACTGCTGCAACAACACCTACTAACTCTGTAGCTGCCATTTTTACTTCCGTAAACAGAGCGATGTCTTCTTTTGCGCATGCGGGCCGCTTTGAGGGCCATGAACCGTTCACACTAGAGCGCATTTGCTGTCACAATTTATTTGTAGTGTGAAAACCAGACAAAAAAATCGGATTTGATCAAAAAATTGGAATTGAACTTTAAGACCTGCAGGGTGAATGTAGCCAAAGTGGTTCCTTGAACATGGCAGTGTGTTCACTGTATTCAAATAGCCCTCACAGTCACCAGCTCTCGAACTGGTTTGTTAAAATTACAAATTTAACCAAAATCTTTGAGCAATGTTTCCAGCGTGTTAATTCTGTGTGAAGGAGAATTAAAGCAGTTGATTTCAGTGCTATTTTAGCAAAAAATGAACCATCGCACATCTGTCTCCAATACAATTCTTTAAACACTTTTGTTGCTCTTTGAAGAGTCTCACCAACTCTAGCTTTAGACATGGCTATATGATAACACAGAGGATAAATTTACTTACTGCCACTCAAAATATAATCCACTTTAACATTCCTCAGTTGTGTAATTTCAAAAGTTCCCTGGTTGAAATCTGGAAAAAAAAATTATTATTTTTTCATCTGAACAATTACTTGTCTAAACAGAGCCAGTGCTTCAGTTTTCGTTTTTATTAATTCAAAAGATGAGGTTTTCTGCCACCAAGATGGAAGACATGTTAAGATTCTCTGAGTGAGATTAATTGTAGTTTGTGATAATGACTTGCTTCATAAGGAAAATTTGCAATGGCTGAGAGGGTGAATGATAGAAGGTTTTAAGAATGATATCGTTTCTTTAAAAAAAAAAAAAAGAAATAGAAAAAGTACACATTAAATCAGATAATAGGTCCACTTCCTGTGCAATTACTGTAAAGCAAATGTCTTTTATCCTTCCCAAGTGTGTTGCCTTTCAAAGAATTCTAATGGGAATATAACTTGCTTCTGCTCATCATTTCATCATCTAAACCAAATATGATAAAAGAAACTAAAATTATAACTTCCTAATGAGCGTTTTTGTTATATAAATAGATAGAAAACATTGCTGGTACCAAAAGTGCATAAAAACTACACAATTAAAAGCCTTTTTGTTAGACATCAAATATCCTAACCAATTTACATTTAAATTGTACTGAAATATTGAAGACATATTTTTAAGGCAAAGCATTTTAACAATGTTTCACCAACAGGGTGAAACACATAAATATAGGATGGCATCTATTACTTTAATGAGAATTGCATCATATCTGAATTATTATTTTGCACAAAGCTAGGAACTCCTATTACATGAATGGCTTATGACTTTATTGGCACATTAAAAGACAATCAATTACGGTATATTCGGCACATGCATGATTCAAGGGTGGAAGGCTCAGTCTTTTGATTAGAGCTCCATTTTCCACTGCAAATCTCAAATTTCCACATTGTTAACGGCAGCGAATGAATAAAACAACTCCCCTTTCCTGTGACATGAACTGAGACTTGTCCACAGGTAACAGTGAGCCCCTGCGAGTCTCCCTCGAGCACCTGCTGGCTTTCAGGGTCGGGGCTGACGAGTTAATGCGGTTCAGGTGTTGTAATTGAAGATTGCCACCAGCTGGTTGTGGTGTAGCTTGGCAGGGCAGAGAGGAGTGCAGTTGGCTGTTGGGTTGAACTGGTGAGCGGCGCTTCAGTGCTTCTGGCCCCTGTTCATAACAAGACCCTTGTTTATAGAGAGGCACTTGTGTCCCTCTAGGTAGATAAGGACTCTAACAATAAAATAAAAAAGTAAAGAATGAGTGCTTCATTGAATATTAATTTGAAACTGAAGATACTCTAAAATGAAAAACCTACTAACCTCATTAGCATCATCTAGTTGAACATTTGAAGTAGAAAGAGAATGGAGCCAAAGTATCAAACACAATTTCATTGTCCAAATACTTTCTGAGATGACTGTAGTACCAAATATTCACTTAGATTAATATAAACCACCCACACACTCAAAGGCACATGGGCCAGTCGCAATCAGCCACAAATTCTGTTCCAAACTCTACACAAGCTCTCTGTTAGTCAGGGAGAGCTTGTTCACTAACTCTTTGTAGACTTAAAGGATATATTTAATTCTTCCCATTTACATCTCTAAACCTGATAAACATGACATTTATGCAATAATCTAATAAGCCACTGCTACAGGTCCGAATGGAATTAACACAGTTTGCATTATCCTGAGACACATTAACAAATACATATATGTTTTCAGATAACCAGATGCCTGGCTTCTCTCATTAACAAGATCAGAGGACACAGCGGAAATCTCTTTTTTTCCCCTCCTTTTTCCACATACCAACTTCATTTTTTTCATATCCTGTTAGAAATCCGCCAAAACCTATTGCATCCATATATGCTTAGAAAATTGATTGCATTGTATTAACAGCTTATATTTTATTTCATGTGAACACATGAAAACTATCCAAAAACACTAATGGGGGTATCAATAACATGTCTTATGTAACTGAACTAATCTGGAGTAGGCAGGCACACTAGAGTACACACTGCACATGCTTTCAAATACAAACAGCAATTTTCTTCATCTTTTTATGAGGCTTTTTTTAGCTTTTGCTGCCAGGGGGACATAGAATATGTGAGCACAGAGGGAACAAACAGTAGCTGATACTGCCCAGTGAAAATGCTGCAGGCAAAGAAGTTTGGATTCTCTGGTTATGGATTAGTTTGTGTGACCATTGGCATTCCCTGCAGCTCTCAAGAAATTTGAAATTGATCATTGCATTTACACACTGTGGAACTCGTGTAGGGATGGGTGCAAAGCCAGCACCTTATGTGTCTCAAACAGTGGCACTGCACCGTGAGAAGCTGCACCACTCTGTACAGAGACAAGTCAATAAACAGTTACTTGGGCCATTGGGTTGTTTGTCAAGTGCAATTACAGGAAAAAACATTTTTGAGACTGATGTCACAGTTCAAAACAGGTACACGCTGGAATAGAACGTACATTTTGATGGACTATAAGAGGCTTGTAATAATATTTATTTTTAACAAAGCAAGGGTTAAATGAGGGCAGGGAACATGTGCATAAAGTAGACAAATGATAATGACACACACACATAAATATTAATGCAAATACAGTGCTATAGAGTCACAAAAAAGATTGCTCATTGTTGAAAAAAAGAAACAGAAATAGGAGTGCATTTATTCCTCAGAGTGTATTCCCCTCGGATTTTAGAATTACCAGCAAATAAAATAACATAACATATTCAAAGAAGACTCTTACAGCCAATGAAATGTTAAAGAGGAGCTACGTGTGGAACATTGTAATGCCCGAGGACATTATAGTCTGTTGTTGGAAGGTAGTCTTGGTCTATTATATTTTTATACGCATGGTTTGTAATTAAATATTAAGTCTAATTTGCAGAATCTTTCCTGGTAATCCACAGCATCTGAGTAAACCTTCAGTAAAATCAAATGGCATGACATAATATTACAGTCATTATCAAAATAAAAGTACAGCGGAAGTTCTCGCTTCTAAATATGTATTTTTAATATTGCCAGTGGTGCATTGAGTGCACAGTGTAAGGTTTCTAGGTATTTGACAGCAGAGGCTGTTTCAACATTTTAAATGTTTCATTATGTTTAACTAAAAAGTAAGAGGAAGCTTGTTAGGGAGTTTTTCAAGGAATTATTAGCTTTTTTAATATTAGTTCTTGTAACAGTTCTTTAAGAGCAGAGTTCACAGCCCGATCATCTGACACTTAAAACTAATCACCGTCCTCATACAATCTGTCAACCTTCTACAGAGGCCTCTAGGTGATAGAATAATTGGTTGTGGTTCACTTTCTTCTAGCGGGGAGATGTTGTAGTTCCTCTTTGCTTTTTTGTGCCTTCTTCTCTCTCAGGGTATTTTGGTCTAATTGATGGCAGAATCTTGTGCAAAACAGAAAGACTCAGTGACATTATCAGGCAGTGGTTTGACTTTGGTGAGAGCCAACTGTCAACTTGAGCAGATCCCGATAATTGATTGGCTCATTATCCTAACGCCATATTTTCTCTGTGTGAGGCTTAACATTGTTTGGTTGCAGCAACCTATTATTTCACCAGGGGTTTTATTGGCAAATTAATTTGTGAGTTCTTACCAGCCTCATAACTAACATACTGCACTGTTTAAACACTGCTGATTTTGTTCGTAATTCAATGATGAGAGTGAAAGTGGCTATTAAAACAGTCCAAATAATATCATTATTTGTAATTGGGCAGAATGTCCACGAATCTTTGGATTTTATAGTTTCTGAACATTTTAGTTGCTATCTGTGCTGAGATGCTCTTTCAGAGGTGATCAATAATAAATACTAGCAAAATGTATATTACTTATCGCAGGGTATTTCTTTTACTCCTAAAGAAAAGAAAGAAAGATATTAATACTTTTTCTATTTTAGGTGAAAAGTAACTCTGTCAGTTAAAGCATGTGAAACACGTATTTTCACCTATTCAGAGCCTATTTTACTCCATCATTCTGCACATTGCCCACATACAACCCTGCCATACAATGGTGGCAAGCTGACTGCTATCTTCATGAATCCCTCATCCTCTTCCCTACAGTGACAAAATGTAACCTTTGGGAGGAACTGACCCATCTCCTCAGGAACAGTCAGCACAGACAGCAAATTCACGGAGACCAAGTCTTTTAAGAGGCATCAAAAGGGCACTGCCTTGTTCGGGATATGCCTGGATGGGGGTTGGTTCGCATGTAGTTCACGAATGTCAAACCCTCGGAGCTTTGCCGGCTCACCGTTTGATAATTGGTCATCTATCTACTCTCCTGTGATCACCAGTTTAGTTCCAGCTCCATGCATCAGTCATTTATTTCTGGTCTCATTGGAGCTTGTTTGTTTCCAGTTGTGTAGTCAGCTGTTTACTTCTGGTCGTATGATCAGAAATGTATTTCTGGTGCTGCAGTCAGTAGTTTATGACTGGTCTCAAGGACATTGCAGTGGATTTGTAGCACTGCAGCTGATTTTATTAATTGGCCTTAGACTTACTTAATGCACTGGAAACATTGTGTTTTGGACATAAATTCATACGGATGAGGGAGAAAGAAACCCCATTTGTGCTCGCTCTCTCGTGCACTCTCTCTCCTTTTCTGTGTGTATATATATAGATATAGACAGTTAGAGTTATATTATAAGAGTGTGGTATGTGTAAATGCACATTTGAACGGAACATTTTCTGATTTTCTGCTTTCATGCCAGCAAACAAGCATTTCTGTATCCTCCTGCAATACTGCAAGTCCCTTCAAGTAGGAGAGTATTCGAGGCTGTGAAACACAAATGGAAAAGCAGAACATAAATCCATGCCTTTCTTTTCTTTTTCTTTTTTTTTTTTTTTACTATCCTTTGCTTGTTTTTTGCTTGTTTGTTTGTTTGTTTTGCAGTGAGTAAGCTCTGGTTGCAAAATTAATTTGGGAGAGACATCTTCATGTGCAATACAGAATGGAGCCATAAGAGCCGAGTGGGATCATGACAGATTGAGTCAGCTCTATTCACGGAGAGAATGAAATAGGTAGTTGCTTCCATATTGACAGAAAATTTGGTTGATGTTGAAATCTATGTGAGAAAAAAGCAATTCAGTATAAATATTATTGAAATTTTCAGAAATTTGGGTATAAAGTGATAGTGGTGATGGTGGTATCACCCAAATTTCAA
This sequence comes from Pundamilia nyererei, assembly GCF_000239375.1. Lineage (NCBI taxonomy): Eukaryota > Metazoa > Chordata > Actinopteri > Cichliformes > Cichlidae > Pundamilia > Pundamilia nyererei. Next base: position 2,167,390 of record NW_005187481.1, on the reverse strand, counting down.
TCTCACAGCATTCATGTGTTATGGAAAAACAATGATCAACTGGTAATGGGATATTATTCTCTTTTAGTAAACAAGTTTATTAAACCCACTGCTTTAAAATCACCTTGGGGAAAGATTTCAGTCTTTCATTTACATATAATGATTGGTTCAACTTATTGAATACCAAAATGGTATTCAAGGGAGAGAAGAACTGGATTCATTTCACATTTAATCATTAACCAATTCTATGGAACGCCTCACACTGTTTAAACTCCATTTGAGAAAGCATCTCCATGATAGGTTTATAGTTACCATTCAGGATTGGTTTGAAAACACTGTAATACAATAATACTGATAGTCATCCAGTTTTGTGTTTGACACCCCAGCCCATGCTTAACATTCACATGAGACAACACAGGTCAAGCAGCACTTATGTTCAGCTGGATGCTAGTTTAAAGCTACTATAATTAATATTTAATAGCAAAGGAAAGGATGACTGTGCAGCATGAAAGGGGCTGATCAGAGAGATGGGCCAACATGGAATTATTAGACTGCAGTTCATTGTGAGCATTGTTATACTTTTTTAGCCTTTTTTTTGAAAAATCTGAAACTTTGCTGTTTTGCTTCATGTGCTGCAAGCATCTGTTTCACTGAGAAGAACCAGCTAAGCAATACACAACAGAGAGACAAAGTCAGATAAAAGGTGCTGAACACAGTGGAGCATTTAGTATAAAGAGAAAGACGTTTCCCTCGGGATGGTAGAAGCCAAGAAAAAGCTTTAAAGAAAGAAAGAAAGAAAGAAAGAAAGAAAGAAAGAAAGAAAGAAAGAAAGAAGAGGAATAGTGGATAAAAGCTAGTTTTGAACCATCAGGTTTTGTTACTAGTAACCTATAGCATCAAAAACCAGTATAACTGAAAGTCCTAGATGTACGTATTTATGCATTTTATATTTTCATAATAAGCGGGAAACCAATTACGCTAACACAACTTACATTATTATTTAGGCAAACACTATGCTATTTTCACCATGCCGTAGAAACAATGCATAGTTACATTATGCATTATGACTATGAAATTTAATTAATTTTTTTTATGTTGACAAGGCAAATTGTTGTGTCAATTGTTTTCTATTACAAGGTGATTGCACAGTTGTCTGGTAGGAGGCAATCTGTCCCCAAACATTCGCAGTCCTCAGACTGACTGCAACGACTGTAGGACAAGTTGGCAAAGGTTTGCAAATGACTGCTGCCTGATTTTTAAACACAAAAAACTGCCAACACATTGCACTCTGAGTCAGGCTGCACTAATCTCTGCGATACACACCTATGCAATAGGGAACTCAACTCAGCTAGTTATATTCTGACTATATTCTGGTGACATTCCCACAGCGCTGTGAAATAGTACTCACCCCATTCTGATTCTTATTGTTTTGCATTTTTCTTACACATTTTTTCAGATCATCATACACTTTTACACAAAGATAACCCAAGTAAATCCAAAATGCAGTTTTCAAATGAAAAAAATTCAAACACACTTTGTATTTGTAAAAAAAAGAAAAAAAAAGAAAAAAAAAAGAATTGCCCCTAAACCTAATAAGTAGTTATGCCTTGGCAGCAATTACGCATTTGTGACAATTCTCAATTTTCACATCGCTGTGGAGATGATTTAGAGGCAAAACTTGCTGGTATGTTTCAAATAAGCCCATGTGTGCTTAAGCTTCAGGGAATTAACTGATGACCAGACAGTCCTTCAGAATTCTTTTGGTAAAGAACAGAAGTCATTCAAGTTTCATTAGTCACAGTTCACCATTTGTGTTTCACAGCCTCGAATACTCTCCTACTTGAAGTTCTCCAGGTCCTGCAGCAGTAAAATAGGCCCAAGTCATCACACTACCACCATGTTTGACTGTTGTTATAAGGTTCTTTTTATGAAATGCTGTTAGTTTTACACCAGATGTAACCGGGCTCAAACCTTCCAAAAAGTTCTACAGCTTTGACAGTGATCAGGCCTGGGTGACCAGGAAGCGTTCGCGATGTCTTCTCCGGCGATGATAATTAGCGTCTGTCTTGTGTCAGTGACGTAAAAGACGGATTTAATGCGACATGACCGTTCAAACAGCAGTCGCTTTCTAAAACATCGGATATGCATCGGATTCAGTACCACATACGAAAGGCTACGTTCACACTGCAGGCGAAAGCGCATCAAATCCGATTTTTTTGGACCCTATGCGACCCATATCCGATCATGGTGTGACAGTGTGAACGGCACAAATCCGATATTTTCAAATCCGATCTGGGTCACTTTCGTATGTGGTACTGATTCCGATACATATCCGATGTTTTAGAAAGCGACTGCTGTGTGAATGGTCATGTCGCATTAAATCCGTCTTTTACGTCACCGACACAAGACAGATGCCAATTATCAGCTCCGGAGAAGACATCGCAAACGCTTCCTGGCCAATAAGTGTAGATGTTAGTGAAACTGTTGGGAAGACAACGTTGGGGAAACGTGAACATTTTATTTTCACGTATATTTTATGTACTGTATAATCTGTAGATTCTGACAGAAATCTGCAACTATCCTTTGAAGCACCGCTCCTCTCTAAAACAGCAATGAGGATCATTATTAGGTTATCTACATTGTTATGTAAATAACAAAACTTAAAGCAAAAATTGGGAAACGTAAAGTCCGAAGTCTTTATATTAAGGCCCATCAGTCAAACAATATAGTTTGCTCTGGGTGTACAGAGCGCGTTGTGTGTGACGTCTTCTTTTGCGCATGCGGGCCGCTTTGAGCGTTCACACTAGAGAGCGTTTGCTGTGGCATTTTATTTGTAGTGTGAACGAGCAGACAAAAAAATCGGATTTGATCAAAAAATCGGAATTGAGCATTAAGACCTGCAGTGCGAACGTAGCCAAAGTGACCCAGATCGGATTTGAAAATATCGGATTTGTGCCGTTCACACTGTCATGATCGGATATGGGTCGCATAGGGTCAAAAAATCGGATTTGATGCGCTTTCGCCTACAGTGTGAACGTAGCCTTAAAGTCAGCAACTGACCATAAGTAGTTTAAACCAGCATTTCACTAATTATGTTTCTTTAGGGGTTTTTTGTTTGTTTGTTTCTATTTTTTTCTTCATATCAATGTATTTGATCGATTAAATATAATCACAAAAACAGCATGTTTAATGAAGATGATAAAGCGGTTATTTGACTGTTTACGCAACTGTTTCAGATGAAAGAAAAGCTCATTTAAAGGGCACTGCAGAACATTATTATTTCCATATTTGCATAAAAAAGATAATTGTTTTCAGAGAGTTTTTAAGCTGGAGTTAAGAAAACACCACAAACTGTCAGCCAGTGGCTAAGACATAATAGTCAGTTTTATCATCTTCTTCTCATATTTTGCTAATACTAGTGTCACGAAAAGCTGTGAAATTACCAAGTAAGTGTCGACTGGAAAATACCTGCTTCTTCATGAAGACACTGTCACTTTACAAGTTCACCGAGCTTCATCTGTTCTGAGACAAAATTAGGGACATTGGTATCATGGAAATTCAACTGACAGGAAATTCATTCACTAATGAAATAGACAAAAGAACTAATCGCTTGTTATCTAAAATGTAGCCCAGAGTGGTTTTAAAAAGTACACTGGCCATGTATCGCTTTCCTGGTTTCTTTCAGCTATAATGAAGTCTCTCATTCAGTTGAGTGATCCCACTTTCAAAATAGTTTTTTTCAGACATGCCTAATTAGACTTCACAACCTCTCACCGTCAATCTTGTCTAATTAAAGGTCTCTCATTCTTCCCCTCACCTCCTGTGTCTAGTACTCATCAAATAAAGGTCTCAGTCTTTCTTTTCGTTCGGCTCCCAACTAAATAAACCCAATTCCTCTTCTTTCATGTCTTTGGTAAATTAGAAAATCTGTAATTGAATATCACTGTCTCCCTCCTTAGGCTCTAAGCATGCAGTAAGCTACTTCAACATACTTCTCACCTTAGTTCTCAGCCAGTAAGGTTTTCTTACTTGTTTACTTCCTCCCTGCAACTCTAGTGTTCTTTTTCAGAATGTTTAAGATTTGAACATTTTATATGTTTCCTGCTTCACTGCAGAAGGTTCTGGTTGCGTCTCAGGAGGTCTCTCTTTTGTTGCCTTAGACATATGGGACGCAAATCTGTTCTATGAAGAAAACTGAACTGCACTACATCTTCTGTATAGTTTTCCCCCGTTGTACAGCCTCTAAAAGAACACAAGAAATGTAAAACACGTCATTTTTTTCACAATATGTAAAATTCTCAAATTTTAACTGTGCATGATGTCTCTTTCCATTTTTTTTGGATTTAATGGAACAGAAACACAAGATACATATTTCTAACACATACTACAGTGGGGCAAAAAAGTATTTAGTCGGCCACCGATTGTGCAAGTTCCCCCTCCTAAAATGATGACAGAGGTCAGTAATTTGCACCAGAGGTACACTTCAACTGTGAGAGACAGAATGTGAAAGAAAAATCCATGAATCCACATGGTAGGATTTGTAAAGAATTTATTCGTAAATCAGGGTGGAAAATAAGTATTTGGTCAATAACAAAAATACAA
>NW_005187481.1:2160238-2161581 GCF_000239375.1 Pundamilia nyererei | reverse complement strand
TTTTTTTTTCACATTCTGTCTCTCACAGTTGAAGTGTACCTCTGGTGCAAATTACTGACCTCTCTCATCATTTTAAGTGGGGGAACTTGCACAATCGGTGGCTGTATGTATTTGATAACATGGCTGGATTTGGCTTTGTTTTGAATTTCATTTTAGTTTAAAAAAGATATATATATGTATATGAAAGAAGTTGTGTCTTTAGTGGCTTTGTGAATGCATGCACACCTCTGACCACAACTAAACTTTTACTTGTTTACTCAGAAGCAATCCCTCAAGGTTTCCACTTCCTGCTGTGCAGGTGTTGGGGGCATGGTCGGGGGTAGCTGTAGCTTGAGAAGTTGGAATGTAATGCTGGGCTGCAGCAGCTGCTCACGTCCTTGAGCCTGGTTGTTTATCTCCTACTGAGCAGCAAGTATCTGAGGAAACTGATGTAGTCTATCTGGCTGCCAAGTGCGATGTTTAACTTCACGTTTCCTCCCAATGGATCTATTTAAGATTGAAGATGTTTTAATTTTGTGCTGCCTAATGAGCCTGAATTAGGTTTTTGCTAATGTATTTGCTTGCCCACTTATCGAAAGATAACTTTTTTTTCTGATTGAACTTTCTCAAAACTTTGGGAATGCGGCGTATCTGAAGGCAAATTTACAAAAGAAGCAATATGGACTGCAGCGAGAAAAGTTGAACAGTTGGGGACACTGCTTGCCAAACACTGAGTTTCAAGACATCCAGACTTATTTGATTGCCAAGCATGTGAGTATTTCTGGAAGGTTACACAAGAATTTTGAATTCGTGTGTGTGCTTAGCGGTAGCAAAATCTAGTCATGATAACTCATTACACAGTATTTAAGGAAATCTTAAAACTGGGAGGAATTGTGATTGTGGTTGGAGAGATTTCACTGCAACACCTGCTTTGTTTACTAGGATTACAATTTGCTGTTTAGATTCACTCGTCTTCTTAGCCGGACGGAAAGTTTGTAAAATGAGCAAAACGTCTTTAAATACAAAACACATGTGCACAGAAAATGACAGAAAGAGATTTTTGCACAGTGTGAAGATGCTCGGAGGCACAGATGATAGCTTTATTTCAAAAAAACAAAACAAAACAAACCATTATGTCAAGCTTGATCTGTAAAAAGTGGAAAATGAGTTGGTTTTTTTCCACAAGTTTTATTGTTATAATTGTTATAAATTCAAAAGATCACTCTATATATTCAGACTTTGGTTGGAATATATATATATAATATTTTCCTAAAGGGCATTCCATAATTTATTTATTTATATATATATATAAAAACACCCAGCACGCCCCTGCGGGCGGTTTATCCTTCAAGCTCGGGTCCTCT
>NW_005187481.1:2152925-2159780 GCF_000239375.1 Pundamilia nyererei | reverse complement strand
TAACTTTTTAAATGTATAAATAAAACAGTGAAGACTTTTGTACTCTACCTGTAAGAGATCAAACATTTCACTTTTGCTGTTGCTTTCCGCCCTACACAGCATTCTATTGTATTGCATCAGTTAAAGACTGAAGTAAGAAAGAAAGAAAAAGGAACATAGCCCTCTGCAGGTAATCTTTCCTCAGAAACTACTCATTTGTGATCTTTTCTTAAACCAGTGCTTAAACTAATTCTGCAGCTGTCAGACCATAAATCAGATCTTGTTAGAGTTGGGCTACATGACACACTGCCAGAGGGAACATTTTTTATCCAGTGCAAATCTTGTCACGTTTACTGTAATTTGAAAGATCTCCTATTATACAGTATGAAGTTATTATCAACACCATATGCCACAACGATTAGTTGTTTAGAAAGTTGTTTAACAGTGTAGTGAATTTCAAAAATGTCAATTCCATAGCTGCCAATAGGACATATTTCACTTTCATAATGAGACGTTCTTTCACACTCGGCTAAACCTGTATTTCCCCTCCGTACTCTTACGAGATGAAGGCCATTTTTACAGTCTTTGGCCATCACAGTAACAGTCAAGAAGATTTGACAAGCATGGCAGGTTTCTTCTTCGCAGCCTAGAAATGGAGGGCAAGAAAGTTGCAACTTCTGAAGCCAATTACTTAAGTTTTGCCTGTTTTCTTTCATTCGCCTCTCACAGGAAAGTACGGAATGAAAACTTCCTACAGTCCTCTTATCATATGGTAATAATGTGCCATGCCCCGCATGATTTTACATGCCAAGTCATCTTCACATCATTTATTTTCTTTATTTTGCAGGCCATTCTAATCTTCCTCCGAAAGAAAGGTACTTAGAGGATCTGTCTGAAGAATAGCTGGTTTCTGTGCAGCTGAAGTGTGCCAACAGGGAACATTTACTCAGAGATTCTTTGCAGTGTTTAGATAAGACTTTGGATGCTGGTGACAAATCAAATGCATGTCTGTGGGAGTGGGAGAGGACAGCAGTACAGCCAATCATGCAAAGCTGTGTTGCCTCTCTGCCAAAATGAGATTCATATTGAGAGTGAATAGCTGTTTTCTGGAAAAAAAAAAAAAAGCACCACTGAATAGTACAAAAATATCCACTGAAATGTTAAAAAAAAGCATCCATGCCAAATAATTGTGATCACAATAAAACTAAGCAAGCAAGTATTACAATAAAATAAGATTTTAACTCTTCCAGAACTGTCCTATTTAACACCACACGAGAAATAAATCAAAACACATACAAGTGTAGGATGCAAGCAATTTCCACTCATACTAGATGTTAGTTTAGCCTCATGTTAACCACAGTTTTCAGTTTTATTTCATTTTATTTATTTATTTATTTTTTTTACTTCAGATAGTTTAAAAGGACAAATACAGTGTTTGTAGCTTCATAATGAAATGTTCTAGCTCAAGGTCTGTGACTCTGTCAAAGGGCTAAAGTTAAAATGACCTCCTTCTCAATTTTGCGTGTTGGTGTGTTGTTCCAGTAGCCAGAGGGGATACAGTGAAAGAACGGAGGAGGACGAGCCAGATGCAATCATCTGTCTGTGTTTTCTAGTATTGCAACAAAGAGTCTCTCATCTTCTGTGAGAGCAGTTGAGAAAATCATGTGCAAATTTTAAGTACTTGCAAAAATAGTATTCTATATGTAGAAGAAATTTGCCAGGATTTTTGGCACTAAGTCCATTATGATCAGAAACTTGATAGAAATATTCAAATATTGTCAAAATATTCTTTCTTCAGCAGTATTATTTTGTTTGATAATTCATTGCATGCGTATATTTTGATATTACATCCACAATTAAAGGATTATTATTCTATTCTATCATACAGGTGAGCAAATGATATTAAATAACATTACATGAGTTAATTTAAGTAACTACAGCAAACAATTGAATGTGCAAAGATGCATTCAAATGTAGTCTGCTGTATGTGCTCATAAAAAAATAAACAACGGCTGTACTTTTTCGTTGCCTACACGTTCAATACTAACAGAAAAATACATGTAAATGATATTTGTGCAAAGAAAAGAACAAAAGTGCTTTCTAATTTCTAATCTAATGAGCATTTTTGTTTTTTAGAACTGAATACATAATTCACATCACCCCAAAGGTGTTATTCCATTTTATCAATATCATAATCTGACCATGACTGGTCTAGATGCTGCAACCTCAGTTCGCACCTCAACATGAAGGACTTGTCTCATGTCAAACATCCACCTGGATGTTTAGATTAATTTGCCTTCTTTATCCTGTAACATCATCCATCAAAATATTAAGCAGCTTTTTGTTTCTTTTTAAAAAGTATAATTTCAGATATATTGTTTGTCACAAAGCTGAATGTGAACGAGACATATCTTTGCAAGTGAAAACACCCAACTGCATAGCTCAATAAGTTTGATGAATCATCACCATCACAACACAACAATGTCTGTTGTGTCATATAGATGTCTGTTAAGCTTTACTCAAATTGATTGATGGATGACACTAATAAAGCTGCAGTCTGTTCTCTTCTTGATCAGACTGTCACACAACTTGTCACTTTTAATTTTGAGTCCCCCCATTCGCCAGTCAGTGTTATGATTTAGTAGCAAATGCCTGCCATACCATAAAGATGGTGATAAAAGTCTCCCTTTCGTCAGCAAGTTTTAATAATACAGCAGTATTCTCTCACAAGCCAATAGCATTTAAATACAGTATACCGTTGCAACATTAAATTATTATCACACACATTGGATTTGATGGGAATAAAGCTATCAAAAATTATGACTTGGGTTTTGTTCAGTCAGTGAAACCTATTGCATATGTGAATGTTTATGCGGCTCAAGAGGGATGCGCATGGAGTCTGATGTACTGACTCAGTTGGGTGGGTGGGTGGAATTAGAATGGGTTGAGCTCACCAGATCTCTTTAGCACACTACTCATCTATGCCTGAAGCTGGTAAAATGAGAGTAGATGAATTGCTAAAATGAAACTGATATGAAATGTATATAAGAAATGGACACGGACAAGTTTCTGGGTCTGAAAAGCACAGCCAGTCAACAAGTGTCCTAAACCTGTATTCATTTTAAAGAGCAACAGTATACAGGAAATAATTTTCTAAGAGTTTATTGTCTGAATAGAGTGTTTCATATCTTAATCAATAAATTTAATAAATAATAGACCTGGTTAAAGTAAAAAAAAAAAAAAAAAAAAAGGAAGATTAAGGGTCAGCCTGTACTGTTACGGGGAAATTGCTACTGTATGAGTGTCCAGTGTCCACCAGCACGAGAACCACCAAACACAAGAGGATGATGGTTAGGAAGCTTAAGGTGAATTCCAGTGAATATGTGCTTGTACAAATCTCAAATGAAACTGTTGCCGACAGATCCTATAACGCAGATGAATGCAAAAAATAAAAGGTGGCAATATATGGGCTTCTTCTGCATTGATTTTCAGCCTTTAAAAATATCCATTGCAAGCCCAACAATGCTACAATTATTCAATAGTCTTTTGTTTTAAGATCATATATTGCATGTTAACCAAACTATATAACTATTGTCTCTATCTACATTTAAATAACAAAAATAGCCTGTGAAAGGGAATGTACTAAAATAAAATGTTAAGTCAGATGACAATGCCCGGCAGAGTTGCTTTGAGTCATGGTGTTTCCTCACCTGCTATTTCCAGTGTTTTACATCGATTGATGTCGGTTCTTTTTAATTATAATCTTGAGGCTATTTCGGTTCCTCTGTGTCTGTTTTGAGTGTGGAGCGACATGTTGACACTGTTGTCTGAATACTCTGAATATTTTTGACTCAGACTGGCACAGCAGACCAAAACATACACACAGAGTATGCACTGTCAACTCAATATTGACAAACAAAAAGCCTCACAAAAAAATAAATATTAAAATAAAAAGCATGATATTTTACTGAGCGCAATCTCACTGGATAATAAAGCCTGTTTGTGACATTTTAAAATGGGCCAGTTATTTTATTATAGACTGACAGATAGTAACTATTCTGACACAGTCACTAACCTTTTGTCGAACATGTAGACCCAAATCATGTTTTTGACCTTTCTCTCATTTCATACATTCTGACAGTGCGCCTCATGCTGTCAATATTTAGTTTAATAAAGATTGTTTTGTATTGTTCCTTGCAAATCAATCAAGACAAAGCCTCTCTCATTGCACCATTTCTTCCTATCTGTAGTAATTCAATAAAACTGTCTGCTTTTTTGTTATGATTTCCAAGTATTTTGTGTGTGTGTGTGTGTGTGTGTGTGTGTGTGTGTGTGTGTGTGTGTGTGTGTGTGTGTGTGTGTGTGTGTGTGTTTGATATAACTCATTGTGCATCTGCTGCCCTTCTAGTTTGACTGCATAGACTTGACTGTGATCACTCATTTGAAAGAAAAAAAAACTGAAAATGTGAAAGCTGTTACTGAAATAATACATTGTAGTGAGACAACAGACAGCTTTGAAAAAAAAAAATAGATACCTGCTCTTGTCTGTCAGGCAGACCTGCGAGATGATTGTTGAACCTCATCACGGAGAACATTTGTTTACACAAATAGATGCTTCCAAACATCCTCAGCACGCAGGCAGCCTTAAGGCGGAGTTGTGGTATTGTGTCTGAGATGAAAGGGGCAAACTCCTTTGCCTCCAGAGATTCAAACTTGGCCCTCAGTGGGCTGTTCCACTGTAATTAATTCAGCTCTATCTGTCGGTATTTTGGAAAACTCTCTCTTGCGTCGACTGCAGATGGTTTCGTAAAACTTTCAAAAGTTTATTTATGTGCATCAAGGTTTGTAAACCAATTCCTAAAATTGTACCTTTCCTATTGCGTTTGGCTCTCCTAGTGAAGGCAGTTTTGTCTGAAGTGCCTTTTACTGCAGCATGCATATTCATGAATGCCCAGTTTGTGTCCTTCCAGTGTTACATTTAGATGTTAGGGGTATGGAAATTCTCTGTTACAACACATAGAAAAGACAAACTGCTTCTGCTTTTATTCGCCAGCTCTACAACAAACATTTCCCTTACCAGCCATGAAACTGGTAATGTCCTCACACATTTCATAGAATCCGAGCAACGCTCAAAGCAAACATGACTTCTCCATTCTCTCCTTCAGGTAATGCCCCATTTCAATTATACACTTACTTTGTCAGCTCTTTATTCATTTATTTATTCAGGGGTTTTTTTTCTTTCTTTTTTTTTTTTTAATTCCAAGGTGTTACATGGACCATTCTGTTGCTTGATTTTTTTTTTAAAATTTGTGGTCTCTGATGAAAAATATGCCTGGCACAGGTAGTGATGTTAAGAATATTAGGGTTTTGGTATTTATAGCTTGTGTTGTTTGGTGGATGCGATAGTAGAGCGGGGTTGAGGAGTTATGCATGCTAGGGCTGCTCACTGGTACAGCAGCTACAAACAGTGACACTGTATGTAAAAAAAAATATGTGTGGCTGCCTACACCCTCTCCAGGCCAGCAGCAGAGGCACTCACACTGCTGGGAATTGGCCATACTAAACTGGGAATTTGCAATGGGCTGGGTGCCATCTGTGCCTCCAGTTTCAGAGTTGAAAGTGATGATAATTATGATATTACACAAACTAGAAAAAAATAAAAATTAATAAATTAATAATTCTACTTGCGTTTCAGTGCCAGGGTAATAATAATCAGAGTATGTGTATTTTATGAAGTGAGTCACTAATTTATAGTGGTCTCTCCTTTATAGATAAAGCTGTCATTGAAGCTTGATGTGAGTGAGACACTGGGGGTAATCTAATGCAAATGCATATGTCTTGTTGGCAGGCAAGCAGCCACCTCTAATATTCCTGCGGTGTTGTTTTTGGCACAGCGGCAGCACAAACATGTTGCCACGGAAGTGGCTACTTCTACTGTAATGTATTTACTGTCTAATTTGTGTCTCAGTGAGAGACCATATATCCTGTTTAGGGAGTGACACCTCTCCTCCTCCACTTTATGGAGCGGTGCAGGCATTTGATGGGGACTTGAACATGCTGTGCTGATGGATGAGCTTGTCAAGGCAGCCCCATGATGCTCTCCTCCCCACAATGCGCAGGACTGGAGAAGCTCACTCATATAGAATAGCATTGCTCAAAAGATGGTTAATAACGCATTCACCACACCTGAAAATAATCCTCTTAACAGTATAAGTGTCGTGGGTGAGGAATTCTTTACAGTTTACGGGCAGGTTCAGTGTCACTTTTTATACATAGTTTAAAAAAAAGAAAGGAAAAAAAGTATATATATGACATTTGGCAAAAAATGCTAATTTATTGTGTTGTGACAACTTACTTTTTATACTGATAAACACCCCTAAGGTTGAGGGTGTACATATGTCAACAAGCTGTTTTTTTAAACACTCATTCTTGCCTTCACTAGTCTGCTGTGTACAATGTTGAACACTATTCCTTTAATGTCAGCTTTTCAGCTTGAGACTGAGAGTTTGATTCCCTGAGGCAGAAGTACTGAATCGCTGACAGGTGTTTCAAAGTGTTCAATTTGTGGATGTTCTAAAACAAATTCTTGAAACACTGTGCTCTAATACATCTCTTTGAGAGACTTTCTGCACTATTTTTGTGCCTCTATTTTTACTCTATTTTGCTCTTCTGTGCAAAATTCCAATCAGCAGCATTCCTGAGTGAAAGCGGTTCTAAAGGGCTGAGTAACTCACAACAAGTACTAACCCAAATTAGAGATGGCACGATACCACTTTTTTATGTCCGATACCGATACCGATATCATAAATTTGGATATCTGCCGATACCGATATGAATCCGATATAGTGTTTTTTAATCAACAAAACTGTTTTTTAA
>NW_005187481.1:2129147-2151615 GCF_000239375.1 Pundamilia nyererei | reverse complement strand
TTAACTCAGAACTCATGTAAAAAGTTACTTGCATGACTGCTAGTCATCCCGAGGCAAGCTTGCAAGGCGGTGCATATCCTGTTCTCCCAAATGACTGCAGGAGCTGGAACAATGAAGGTCTTTTATTTACAAAGGCTTAGCCTCATATAGTGTACTTGAAAATGAATAACACAGATGGATGAGATACCAACAAGCTGGTACACAAATACTTTGTCTTCATCTATGTCTTAGATAGATAGATAGATAGATAGATAGATAGATAGATAGATAGATAGATAGATAGATAGATAGATAGATAGATAGATCTATATCTATCTCAATCACACCTTTCTAGGTAATACCAATGCCACATACAAAACAGAATCTCAGCTAAAGGAATAATAGGATTACTGATATAATAGATATCTGTATTCATACTGACTTGCTATTGTATTGAATAGTCAGCATGCACTTTAAACTTAAATTACAACTTTGGTTACTTTATCTTATATGTTCAGCATCATCTTCTTCTGTTTTGTTTCTACTACATGCACTGTGATTTTCTTAACAGCTTTTATAGACCTCAAGGGAAAGATAGATCATACTGTTGTTTCAAGGCTAAACAAGTATGAGTATGCGCAAAGGCAGAATATGCATTCTCTGCACCAGATTGCCGCATGTTATACATAACCGTCACAGTAAGATTATGCACACATGCAAAACCCAAGGTCTGGACCTTCTAACACTGGAAAGGCTTTTGTGTGTCATGCACAACCATCGCATACTGTAATCCGAGCCATATTTATCGACAACACATATCCTTTCATTGTTACTTGTGTATTAACTGTAGTATTTAAGTAGCAATATGTTGACATTTTTTTTCAGAATGACAAAAAATTTATATTGTTGGAACCCAACAGGTTATTGCACTAAAATCTTTTCTGAATAAAATGTCAGTCACGTTTTGAGTGAAAAGTTGTGCATGCATGTATACCGGCGGCCCCCTGATGTCTACTAAAGCTCTGACAGCTGACAGGTAAATTGTGAAATATTACATGGTTCTGTCAAGGAGCTTATACACATCTCCTCTCTCCGCTCCTGGTGTGCCTTCCGTGGTAAACACAAAAAAAAAGTCTTTAAGACAGGCAACAGAGAGAGCAACAACAAGCATCACATTTGTTTTTCATATTGAGGAGCATGCTAAAGAAATATCCACTATACTGATTGCAGAAATAGTTGGGAAGAGATGCTCTCCTGCACACTAAGTCAAGTCACCAATTTTACTTAACCATTTAGGCAGACAGAATACATTTTGGCTGGAAAAGTTATTAATTATTGGCAATTTTCTTCAAGTAATAACATCTCAAATAACACCACATATTGATCTTTGAGCCTTGAGAGATGCTCAAGTAATCCCACTCTTCTGCCAGACAGCAATGTTGTCACTAAAGAACATCTTGTTTTCTCTCACTGATGCTGTTGCGATGCGTCACTCATTGGTTTTTGAAAGGATGCAATTATTTCCAGAAAGTGTGGCTTATGACTAGAACATGTTAAATAAATAAATAAATGCACGGCCAATACAAGTCTTACAGCCATCAGATTCACAGAGACACTGATTTACCTCACTTGCATGAGTTGTCCAAAAAATATATACTCTATTTCTGTGGCTGTGTGACCCTGAAAATGTCTGGGAGATTTTATGACACTAACAAAAAAGATTCGCCAGTTTTGCTGACTGCATGTCTTATGCTGTCACCGGTGCATAACGGATTCCTCCATTCAAAACCACTAATATACTAAATTGTCGATATATACAGAGGCACAGAAATGCACACCTCCAGGGCACTGTAAGGGAAAAAAAACCTCAGGAAACAAATGTTTAAAAGCAAGAATGACAAAGAAATAAACAGTCTGGGGGTGAATTTGTTTGGGAATCATCCCCCAACACATTCTAACTGATTTATGTCTTTGTACAGGCTTTGGAGTTTGTTCTGTTCATTCTATTTCCTTTTTTTTTTTTTTTTTTTTTTTGCTACAGCATTATACTTTTGCTGACAAAAATAATCTCATGCTTCACAAAGTTGTCCAAACTTGTTGTCTTATACCCTTTTATCTTATTCTGTTAGTGGCACAACACTTGACTTGGCACTTTTACTCTCAGAAACACTGACAGACAAAAAGAGCAAGAGTTTGAGGTGAAACAGTTTGTTTAACTGCGAAGAAATGCTTCTACTGTTTGACAAAGTATTAGATTGACTTGAAAAATCAATAAAATTGCATCTGTATTTCAAGCTAAAGGAACTAGTACGCTCTTCCGGAGACATTATGCAGCCTAGATGAATATTACATTGAAATCTATAGCTGGATTCTACAGTAGTAAAGATGGCGACATAAATTCCAGGGCAAAAAAAAAAAAAGTCAATTTAGATCACTCATAACTACCCCCCCCCCCAAAAAAAAGTGTCCAAAAGTGCTCTACTGCATTTTGTTAGTGGGTAGTAAACATGTTTGGCATTTCCAGCATATTGCAAACCAGACTTCTAAATCTGCTCTGCGGTCTGTTTTCATGAATTGGAAAGTTTAATCCATTAGGAGAGGCTTTAGCCAATCACAGATCTTTTCAGACCAGATAAGGCGTGCAGTATAAAATAATATAATAAGGAGCAAAGTCCTCGTTGAGAAAAGTCACAGAGGCACAGTGAGATAATCAGAGGCCTTCACCTGGGAAAGCTGATCTTTAGTAGTGCCAAAAGTCAGCATTGATTTATTTTTAGTATGCCCATGCTCATCTGGTGGTAAGGGCTTTCAAATTTGTCTTTCTTTTTCCTTTTACGGATATCTGCATAGTGCAGCTTTAATGTTTCTTAAATTAAGCATAAAATTCGGTTGCATCTCAATTTGCCTGGTTTTATTAGATACCTCTCAGTTTGAGTGAATTTC
The DNA here is from genome assembly GCF_000239375.1 of Pundamilia nyererei. Lineage (NCBI taxonomy): Eukaryota > Metazoa > Chordata > Actinopteri > Cichliformes > Cichlidae > Pundamilia > Pundamilia nyererei. The sequence goes on along the minus strand of NW_005187481.1, from coordinate 2,148,693 downwards.
ATACATGCAGTGTAGGCTTTTCAAATCCACAGTCAATTTCACATGTCAGTGCTTGATGTTTTCGAAGTGAGAGTGGTTGCGAGTGGAATGACCCCCTGTCAAAGGACTCCCTTATCTCCTTAAAAAGTGAACTGTGTGTGAACTTAATGGGAGTGAAGTCCTCCTGAGAGGCATAACACGTTTATTGGGTTGTGGAGAGGGAGAACCATGTATATCTGTACTGAAGTGGAGAGGATGTAATATACTGTATGATTTGATGTATTTGAAGAAATAAAAATAAACTTGCTTCATTGTGTTTTAACTTGGATGGCTTCTCCAGCAGGGAAGCTGTTGACTAAAAGTGCAGATTAAATAAACGTACCGGAAGCTGAAGACATCTGCTCCACATCAAACTCCACATCCAATCAGAATGCAGCAGAGGTTAATAATTTTGACAGTTCTAGCCACTGAAATATTTTTTGGAACACTCCAACTAATGATTTGACTTGAATTCCAGTTTTTTTCCCTTTTAAGGAAAAAGTTCTACACAGTGACATTTGCATGCTTGGAATGAGATGTCAGGATGACAAAAAGCAGCACATCAGCGTACAAATCTGACCACGTAATTCACAAAAGTACATCACTCAAACAAATGACACACCACACAGCTTGGATTTAAGATGAGGATAACCTGAATGGAATGAATCTAACACAAACAGAACTGTCATGATATAAGGATGTTCTTTTAGCTGAAGATAAGAATAGTGTGAAAAGGAATTCAGGGAGCACAGATAAGAGATATGTGACCTTTACAAAAAGCTTGGTAAAAGCTTCAAATCTTAAGGCGTATATATGTTGAAAAAACTTTTTAAAAATGTGTGTGTAGTGGTTTCTTGGGGGGGACTTTTTGCTTATTTGAATGAAAAAATGCAGGCAGTTTGGTGATTAATCAGTGGTTAGGGGCATGATCATGTCTCCTATCATGGAATTTGATAGCTATTAACATTTTTGCTGTAAACAAGCAATGGGATATAAATTTTAAAAAAAAATCTACTGATTCGTTAATGATTGGTTTCTTAAACATGGTTGGGATAAGGGTGACAAATTATCCTATTTTATGTAGGAATGGATAGCATATCCCTCCCCTTTCTCCCAATGTCCACAGTGTTAATTACATCATGTCCCACATTTTTATAAAACATAAAGTAAACTGACTCAGTGATGGGAAGGAAAACAGACAGACACAACCACTACCTACAATGAGGGAGAATATGGCAGAGAACAGAGGGGAACACAGGCAATATATACACACAAAGGATAACGAGGAAACGGGCCACAGGTGGGAACACAGCTGACACTAATCAGACTGACGAGACGGGAAGCAAAACTAAACTTGATGCACACAAGGCGGAGACTATCAAAGTAAAACAGGAACCAACGCCAAGACACAGATAAAGACACATGAACTTACGACTAGGACTGGGAGTAATCTGACAAGGAGACACAACAGACTGGGGAGACAGAAGGGAACATAGAACCCACACAAGAGATAAACAAACATGAAGACAAAGTGGCAGACATGGAATGTGGAACACAGGGGAGGCATGGAAACAGAAAATGAAAGACAAGATGACAAAACTAACACTAGAATGTACAAATACTACACAGAGCAGAATCACAACAGTAAGAATCAAAACCAGAAACATCAACTGAACTTTAGAATATTAAATAAGTCAGAAACAAATCGTCCAAGGAGGTGATCAGTGACAGAATGCTGGCAAGACTGCTGGCAATCATGGACACTGACTCCCACCCCCTCCATAAAACACTGGACAATCTGAAGAGCAGTTTCAGCAACATGTTCCCTGAACCTCGCTGTCTGAGGGAACATTACAGGAGGTTGTTCCTTCCTGCCGCTATCAGACTCTTTAACTCATCCACTTGGGTTGGGTTCACACATGTGGAAGACAATTAATCAAACTTCAGTGCACCCTGTCACTTTTGAACACATACTTGTCTTTTTATATTTTTATGTATATTTATATCTATATCTCTATATGTATCGATTTATCTTAATATTTATATCATATATTATATCATAACTCTGTTTCTACACTCGTTTTATATGAGTTCTTGTTGTTTGTTGTATATTTGCTGCTATGACAACTAAATTTCCCTCTGGGATTAATAAAGTTTCTCCGATTCTGTAACCCTGGTCACGGACCCAGGAACATGACACTTAGCAGCAGATTAGTATCAAATGTAACAACATTTTATACATTTTTTGTTAAATCACCAAATTAATGCATGCACATTTCCATGAATATGCAATGGACAGTGGTTTTAGTAAAGTACAGCTTAACAGTTTGCATATAAGAAACATTTTCTCCCAACAGAGAATCTATATTATACTTAAAACATGCTGTAAGTCAAAAAGTAAATGAAAAAGCAGCGCTTCCAGAAAATTTTAAACCAAAACTCGGAGCATAACTTGCGAATGGCAGCTTCGGCTTTTATTCTCTCAGGGTTTGAGAGTAAAGATTAAATATAAAAACAGAATTCAAACATAGTAGTCTACGTTCAAATTTATTATTCTTTATGTATAAGCCAGAGCTTGTTAAATAATAATAACTTCAATAGCTGAAGTGATTGGTAATCCGAACATTTTTTATATTAATCTAAATATATCTATTTCTGACATTTAAACAACTGATTTAAATGATCAGTTGTTTAATATTGCTTTAATATATATGGAATTTAAACAGGTTGTTTATAGAAACCTTTGTGAAGTCTAAATAAACGCAGTGAGTATTTCTATATAACTGCCTGTTCCCATATTGTATGAGAAGCACTAGATACAAGGCATATAGCAAGGACCAACAAACAACCTTATTTATTGATGGAATGAGAGGCTCCTTCTCTCCAGTGCAGTAATTGGCACGTTTGTCATTTTTTCATTTTGTCTTCAGCATCAGATGTGCATTTGACTTTGCAAAACATTAAAATTACTTGTTAAAAATGATACTGGTATTGATATTTTTAGTCAAAAAGAGACATCAGGGTTGAAGATATTGACATTCAAGCATTGATTTGCACATTTTAACACTCTGGAGGGGTTCAAATCGATAGCAGGGATAACACATAGACAAACATATTCACACTTATTTTCACACATGCGCAGTTACTGACTTCCAATTCAACCACGCTGCTTTTCTTTGGAGGATAGGAGGAAACTAGTAGAGCCCCGGGGAACTCACAGAGCAAATGAACAACACACAAAAAAGAAACAGCCAATTTCAAACCTAGGATCATCATGCTGTGAGGCAACAAAGACAACCGCTGAAAAATACTTCTGCCTAATATGCCGACAAATATGGTGACTGAGCAGCCACCAAATCCCTAATGAATATTTTTCATGCAGTTATTTGTGCAATATACATAAAGACATTTACACACCAGTCACATGTCACTGTTGACTATTTTACAATACTGACATGCCCTCCAGTTTCTTTCCATGTCATTAGCAGCAGATTTTTTTACATCACCATTGCTCTTTGTCCTGCAATCATTTGCTCAATCATAACGTAATTCCCTCTGCTTCAGTTCACTTTGCATACCACAGTTGTGATAAGTAAAAATCATTTCGGTCCATTCCTTACACCACTGAGCACAGAATAACAGGATGAGAAAACAACCAAACCCAACTCGTCAGTAATTCAATGTCTCCATTAAAGGATCATGATCTGTTCTATGATTCATGATGGCCACGCATGAGAGTTATGTAGTTGGAGTGTACAAAGCAATGGCCTCTCAACAGGGTTTCAGCTCTGCTATCAGAGTAGTTACCGTTCCACTGTCACTTCTCTCCCTTTCTAGTTGCACATCATATACACATCAAAGTCATATTCCAGCACTGCACTGCAGTAATGAATGCCCCACATTTCTGCTGTTTAAATTGGATGATGTCCCATTGAAGCTATCTTTTTTCTGCAACTTTTTCTTCATGTTCCATCAGAGCTCTCAATTTCTAAGATTATTATGGTATTGTAAGTGATATTGCAATTATTTATGTTACGGACATTTTTCTGATGTGGACTATACGTATTTTGCAATTTTAATTCTTAATTTAAAGTCGCATTGAAAAATGGACAAAAATGTCGTAGAAGAAGAAGGGACAAGAAGACATAAAAGTAAAGGAGACAGCTTAAATGTAGGGAAAATGATAAAGATGATACTTTGTGCAGAGTTTGTGTTTTTTACTCAGAAATATACACTATTTCTGCAAAATATTGCAAAAAGTACTAGTTATTACATAAAATGGCAAGTGAGTACAGTAAAGGACAGACGTCCAAAAGTTTATTCAAATTTTTTGTTGATAATTTTTTTAATAAAATAGTCACTCACCAAAGTAAAAATGTAACAAGCATATAACAAAGACAAAAGTGCAATGAGCGGACAGAAAAAGGATTATTTAAATAGGATAAAATCTGAAGTATGTACTGCCAACAGAGATGTCTTTCAAAATTGGTCAAGGACAGACAAAATGTTTAATCTAAAACCAGAACATAAAAAAGGTATTTCAGTCATGAATGAATTGCACATAGAATCTCCAGCTTCTAAACCAGGATAAAACATGTTAGATGTATGGCAATAAAACATATCGAACTTACGAGTGGATATATTAAACTGGGGTTTTGCCTGCGACTAAAATATTTCAATACATTTCTCATGTTGGTCCTTTTATCTAACTAACATACTCATAGGCTGCGCTGTAACAATGAAATTGAATTTTTTGCAAAAATCCAAAACAACTCAGCCTGGACTCATTTTATTTTCTTTTTTGTTCAAAATATGTCAACATTTTGTTTGTTTTTGTTCTGTATCCCTCCACAACTTGAAGTCCTGTTTTCGAAATTCAAATGTTTTTGTCCATTTGGGAGTCACTACATACAATTTGGTAATTTTTTGTTTGTAGACATTTGACAGTGTAAAAGAACAGACATATTTTCTTCAACACATCCACTCAGACGTGATAAAGGTTTTTTATGCAATGACCTATGATCAGTTCCGTCTGCTATTGAATTTATATTGGAACTTACAAAAAAATATATTTTTTTGTTAATAAGTCCGAAGTTAAATGCTACCGAATCTGATTCACAGATTTCTTGGATACTAGAAATCACATGCTGTATGCTAGTCAGATATACCAAGCGATGAACCTTGCAGTGTCATACTGCATTTAGTAATGTATAATAGTATTGCATTTGACATTAGACCAGCACAGTGCTCTTTTTGTTGTTTCCTTAATTCTGACACTGATTTTTTTCTTCTTACATCATATAGAAATATGCAGGAAGAACACTGAAGATACTACGCTGTCTTACCCCAAATCATTTACTGCAGCAAAGGAGATTAGAGTCCAGGAATAGAGATTGACATATTCAAAGCCACTGTCCATTTTAAAAGCCAATCTGATAATTGGGCACATTTATATAAAAATATTAAAGTATTGCACATTCTTCTCTGCTTTCTGAACACATAAATGATTTGACAGCTGTTACAAAGGCGAAGTGACATTTTCACTATGTAAGGCATTGAACAGATAACATGTTTTTTCTTAAAGGGAAAGGCGGGTGCTTTAACTCATTTGTCATTACAATCTAGCATGTACACTCATTCATCAAGCATAGTGAGTCATGTTTATGAACATGGATATAAATGTTAATCTTGCTTAATAAGCTCACATGTAACATGTTTAAAAAAACATGTATTATAGCTTGAATATGTAGAAAAATCTTAGGTCAAATCTTTCAAATGGTGTCACTGCACACATTTTCAATTCATTTCAATCACACAAATGCAGAAATAATTATTTGCAGTATTTTATCTGATTTATTATCAGTATAATATAGCTGTGAGACTCAGATGAGCACAGACCTTTTAGATATTACATTCCTATTTCTTGAATACTATATATTATGACTAAAACTACCACGCAGGTTAGTATAGGCGCACAGTAGCTGAAAGATCTACTTTGTTATAAAAAAAAAGTCAGGGAACTGCATACAGAGTGAGCCCTGGTCTAATACCAGTGGCCATTTTATTCAGGTGTGTTTCAGCAATGACACATTTAAAAGTTTCAGGACAACAGCCCTCGAGGACTGGAGTTTGACATCCCTGTAGAGAGTCACAGATTGTGAATTACCATGGGCCAGTTTTGCGACACTCCCATCTTTTACAGCAAACAAATACAAAATGATTGTCACCTGTTAGCTTGTGGTCAGAAACAGTTGCCTAACCTTACAGCTGAAAGATGGGCAGCCATCTAATCTAAATGAAGACAGAGTACCCAACCCTAGTAAGTTCTATTCTTGCTTTTGTACAAACTTATCACAAACCTTAGTTTTTGAACTAAGTTTTGAAGTTTTGAACTTTCGAGTCTGGCTGCAGACTGCTATCTTTATTTATACACACTGATTGCCTTTTGCATCCATTTGAACACAACTTGTCATTTAGCTCGTCCTCTAAACGTAATATTAAGACTGCATTCTTTCATCTCTGCAACACCTGTGTCAGAGTGATGCTAAAAAATAATCCGCGCTTCTCCCTTCAAGGCTGGAATATTGTAATTCCTTAATATTAAAGCTCCATGAGAAAAAACAAAGGTAAAAGCTTTCTTCATTTGATGGGTCTGGATCAGGTGACTGATCAGGTGACTCTGACCCATCTCCTTGTGTAAAAAGCAGGGATACTCTGACCCAACTTTTTCCACCTACAGTGGCAATACTTTTGAGTCAGATATAAATCAAATTATCCCCCCTCCCCCATTTAAATTATATATCAAATTAACAGTACACAAGAGGGGTGACGAGGAAAGTGCATGCAAGGTGAAGTGGAAAAAGACAAATGTCAGGAGTGATTTGTGACAAAAGGATAGCAGCAAGAGTGAAAGGGAAGATTTACAAGATGGCAGTAATACCGGCTATGATGCATTCGTTTAGAGATGGTGGTACTAAAAAAAACACAGGATGCAGAGCTCGATGCTAAGAAGATGCTGGGATTTTCATTGGGCGAGACCAAAATGGACAGGATTAGAAATGTACATGGCCCCCTGCCCGTTCAGTGATGGAAATGTTGCATACAAATGAATTGAGTCAACTTTCTAGGAATCTTTTCACTTGCTTTATTGAGCATGCATTGACATTTTTAGATACACTGTACATGAAAAGAGCTAGTTGTTTGCCAGTGTATCAATACTTATTTCAAACTCAGAAGGTCAGAAGAACCTTTAGACAAACTAATCTCAGTTATTTCACAAGAGAAAAAGAAAATAGACAAAGAACAAAGTGATACAGATCACGCAAATACTTAATGCAAGATACAAACACAACTCACTTAAGGTTTGCAGAATATTGAAATGTAAGTCAGACAAGAGTGTGAATGGTAGCAAGTGTAACCTTGCATTAAAAACAAATAAAGCTGCAATTTATGTGTCAAATTTCCATTTAATTTATTAAAGCAAAAATATACTATAGTAACTGCTGACTGCAGATAACTGTAGTGTGACGATAAACTTGCTAAAAAGCAAAAAAGAAGTTGCATTGATGTAAAAAAGGTAGAATAATCTGTCTGAGAATTGCAACACCAAATTAATACTTTGCATATAGTATTTTTCACTGTGCTTCACTTGTTCCATTTCTCTTGTCTGATGAAACTAATACTTAACTCTTACCAAAGAGAAAACCATACACCATTCATCACTTGTTCAGTATCATCCCTACAGTGAAGCATGGGTACTACTGCTGGTGTACCTGGAGAGAACCTATACAAACAGGGGTAGAACAGATTTACACAGACCACAGTGCTAACCACCATGCCTTTCCATGCTGGCCTTTCCACTGTACAGCCATAGGGACTTTATACCATTTTTGGAAAAAGGCTGCAACATGACAAAATGTGGAACAAGTGAAGTGCTGCGAATACTTTCCGGCTGCACTGTAGTGGTAAATTGATTTATTGTCCACATATTCTGTACTGTGTTCAAGTTGTATTTTGAAGTTTTGATTTTAGATTGATTATAGGTATTGAATGTTGGTATTTACTGAGGTATAACTAACTGCCCAAGCTAACCATGAATTACGATGTGAAATAATTATTTATATAGCCTTGACACACTGAAACACAACTCATTTCATAAATTCATCTATAAATGCACATCTCAGTAAATGGTGTTTTTAAGTCCTCATTGAGATCAACAGCAAATCCAAAACATGAGGTTTTGTGTCATGTTGAATAATGTATTTTTTATTTTTTTTTTGCAAAATCTGGGCTCTCAACCCAAACAACAATGTTATGGTCCTCATGCATAAGAGTACTAGTACTAGGTATTCTGCCAGATAGTTACATAACAGAAAAGAACAGACACTAATTCATCCATGTGGGAGCAACTCATTCATCTTCTGTTGGGATTCCATAAAATGACACACAAAAAAGTCAAACGAAACAAAGTAGTGCTAAGATATTGAAAGAATTCTTAAACGGACCAGACTAACTCTTTAATCTTAGATGGAAGGCACACACAACAGAAGGCAAATAGTAAAATTGTATTAATCATATTATTAGAAGTCTTAATGAAGTGTCATTATATAATAATAATAATAATAATAATAACAATAACAATAACAATAACAATAACAATAACAATAACCAGTTACATCACCAGTAACTTTTCCAGTAACTTTTCCACTTACCAACGATGGTAAGTGGAAAAGTTTTGATTTAACACATTCACACATTCCAGGTCATTGCAGAAATGAAGATTAAATGAATGTGTAAAGGTGCAGGCTTAACAACACAGATATGGTCTTAAGATAATTAAGCTGAAAACCAGTTAATAATGCTGGGCCATTAGAAACTGTATTACTATGGCTACAAGTGCACTGGGATACTGGAATAAATACCAGTTATTTTAACAGCACGCTGAGTCATACTGTGTTACACACAGAATTTTGTTGACCGCGATGACCTCTTGAAGAGTTAATTGAAAAACAGAAAACGAAAAACAAGAAAGTATAAATCTGGTTGACTGCAGAAGTCAAAAAGTCAGCCTGAAAAGACCCAAAGCATGCACTGAAGCTCCACATTTAATAACTACACCTATCCCCCATGGCTTGACTTTGCTCAAGAAACACTTTTTGTTTTTCTTTTCTTTTTTTTTTCCATTTTACTTGAGGTCTGTCAGAGTTCCCCAATAAGTTTCACTTTTTTTCTTTCTTTTTTTTTTAATGCATAACTTACACATTGTGTAGATATTACTTAAACATGTACAGCTATTCTCATAGTTATTTCAAGTGGTGTGCACATTCACCTAACAAGTGAGACATCCCTGGTTCATTCCTGGGAGGAGACACAAGTCCCTTTGGGGTTGTGCCAGGAAGTGTGTCCAGTGCAAAAGTCTACCAAATCAAACATGCACAGCTACTCACTGTGCTAACCCCTTGTGAATAAAGAAGCAGCCAAAAGGAGCTTCAAGTTCCTTTCATTTCCAATGTTGCAGTCTGTGTCCAAGGCAATTGATCCATAATCGACCTAAGAATCATTTGGCAAGATCACTCAGTGATCAGTGGCTTGCTTCAACATTTATGCTTTACCCAAGTGGTTTAATAGCCCCTTAAATATGAGGAGCTTGTGGAGAGCCCTCTTTGTTATTGTACAATTGTAAAACGCATGAGTTCATCTGATATCTGCTGACTCAACTGGCATATACTGTAGATTCCTGTGAATAGTATTATGGGAGTCTACGTGCCTGAGCCATACTGTGCAATACAAGTCTCTTATTATATCTTACAGACTTTCTTACCTGACACTGTGCCCAGACACTTGCTTCTAACCAAGGCTGCAGTCTATGATATATCATATCAATGCAATTTTTTTTTCAGTAAAGGGTAGCTCCCTTGGTGATAAGATTGGTGAATAGGGTCGTCAAGCCATGGCTTCAGTGAATCACACCAGCCCCCTAAGGACAGCATTAATATGATGAAAAGTTGAAATCGCAAAGGTATAAAGTTGTTAAATGTCAAACCATAATGTTTACCAATAAGGCATGTTCACCTGAGCTTATTCCCCAAATGGCTGCATACAGGAACCTTGACTCTATATGCCTATATGTCTAATATATCTATGTACTTAAGTTTTTGCCTCAAATGTATTTGAGTTTCTCCACTTTAGATACCAAGAGTATACCGAGTAAGACTGACATATTATTTTGAGCTCTCAGAACAAATGATTTGTAACCCAAATTGCCGTTTGAGTTTCTATTATAATTCACTTCATTTTTTACTGGAAAAATTAGCAGTTTTTTTGTTTACCTGATATTTATCAAGTTGAGTTTCACCCCACATGACAACCTAGGCCCTACAATCATCATAAAACCAGCAGCACTGAGGCTTTCTTCTCCATTTGCCTCTATTCGCTCCTCAAGTGTTTATACACCACCACTGCATGTCAGGTTCTTCCTTCCTAGTGTCGCCAAGTGCCTGCTCAAAGAAAACCATCTGTTGTTGGAGTTTTCTCTCTAATATCGTAGGTTCAGTAACCTTACAATACAAAGAACCTTGAGGTGACATTTACTCTGTATCAATATCAGGGTCTTGCTTTAATTGTTACAGTAACACGCTCTTAAAATACACGGAAACCTAGGCTCATGTAAGACTTTGTAAGTTGCTTTACTCAGCTTCAAACTTTCAAATATCTCAACCATATTAAATTATAAAGATCTGATAAAAAATGCTCACTGCGTGTTTTAGTCACTTAGACCTCATGAAAAATTTCCCAGAGTGCAATGAAGCGAACAAATGAGGCGAGTGGATGACTTCTTCCAGGCCTGGCCACAGTTCTCACATTAGACAGCCCATCAACAGGCACATTTTCACGGAGGGAAACACTAATGGTGTGATTAGACTGGAGGTGAATCTCAAGGCCTTAGACAGCAGTTTACATCTTGGCATCCAAAGGCCATAGAAAATGTGTGTCCAACTTGCTATTATATTGGCTTTTATAATAAACATACTGGCGGCAAGTAATTATCTTATTTTGAAATAAATAAATAAATACGCGGTTACAGTACATTATACTCACAGCAACACTGGAATCTTAGGAATACTTAAAACAGAAGGATTAAATCTTGAAAGCTGAAAGAAGGGCATGTGGCAAATCTGTTAATACTTCACCAGCTGGGCTCCACCATAAAGCAGGAACTAAAGCATGACTCGTACGGTGTCAGTCCATCTGGATTTGAAGATCTAGTACAGCTGGACATAGTAAATGAACTATTTCTGACTGATACTATTAGAGTAGAATGAGATTATGAAAATGATTATTCTTACCAGAAATTGCCTTAATTATTAGTATTAAACAACAAATTACCGTGATATAAATGTTTAATAAACCTATTCAGCTATTTCAGAACCATACTATAGCACCTTTTTTTTTTGCTGAGTATGCCGACATTACTAAATCTATATAACTCATACTGTTTCTAAGTAAACTTTTATGCTCTCTATCTGTTAAAATCGCAGATATGCTTTAAATATGAATGTGCAAATGTGTTAAGGCAGGGGTGTCAAACTCAAATACACATTGGGCCAAAATTCAAAACTGGAACAAGGTCGTGGGCTAACATTAATATTTATTGAAAAAAAAATCTTCCTCCAGATTCAAGAATGAATCTCTTCTTATGGACTCAAACAAGTTTTGCTGAAAAACTGAATATGGAACAAGCAAAGCTTAATACTAAACAATATACATATTAACTTTATAATACCAGTAGGCCAGCTCTAATAATAATTTGCTATGGCTTCTTGTAATTAGGCTGTGGGCCAAATTTGGCCCGCGGGCCAGAGTTTGACACCTATGTGTTAAGGGGAAACTCTCTTTGGACAAAACACATATTAAGTGACAGAGCAAACAGAAATCTAATTGCATTCTGCATTGCAACAGTCTGAGCCTACAGTATTACTAAAGAATGGCTCAGCGTCACCTGATCCAACCGTAAACTATTAGTTTTATCAGAGTGAAACGTTTTATGTCTGTCTTTTCAATTTAAACTGGGAATTGGTTCCACAAAAATCATTGGTAACCTTCACTAAGTCTGTTTCTGTGCTATGGTGAACTCTAAATCTTGACTGAAATGCTTCAAATAAATCAATCTTCTGCAGTTGATCACCCAGCTGTTTCACAACTACTCACCTCCACCACCTTAAAAACATTTGGTGCGTAAATAATTAATTTTATAAAAGGGCCTGGTCCAGTTGAATTCCATGCAGTGCTTTGTGAACACGATTAAAGGGTTCTTCTTAGTGGAGTGAAGTCTACTTTTTATCTGAATTTGTTGGCCGCTGGTTGTTCTGGGACCATGGGATGGAATTAGAACACTTTTTCCAGTGCTTGCTTTTTCAGACTGTGGTCCAGGGCTCTGTTAGTAGAACCTTTAGTTTGGCACCCATGTGATCCATGGATCTGAAGCCTGGGGCTGGGCCTGGTACAGTGGAATCAAGGTTTTCACTGGTTTAGTGGGGCCAGAAGTTACCAGAGGAGTTTTTCCCCATCTTTAATCTAGTTGAGGGTAGAGCTCCTTTGCTTCAGTTCAAAACTGCTGTTAAAATCAAATTGCCCATTTTTATTTGAATGTCATTTGAAACACAATAAATTAAAACAAACGCTAAATGCATCATCTACCTATGTTAATTAAATTAATTTCTCATATGTCTAATCCGAAAAGTCTGCTGGAGTCTGCACACGTTGAACTTGCCTGTTTAATAAAACCCATGGTAAGAGTTGATGTTGCCATCATCACTGTCAGGACTTTCCTAAAGTGCTAAAAAAATTATTAAATGCTAGTCCACACCAGTGGTGTCAGCAGGACGCATTCACATAATGCACCTATCTTCCCCTCTCAAAGTTGACCTTATTTGCTAATATGGAGAATTTCTGCATGTAACAGAAACACTATTATTAAAACTGGACACGGAAACAATATCAACTATGTGCAGGACTCACATAAAGCAAAATGTCAGATGACAAGATAAAATGAAGTAGTTTTTCTAACCATTTGAAGTGCATTCTGTGTCTCTCCATCAAACTGCAGCAAAATGGCTTCAGCATCAATTCCAATATTTTGATAGTTGTTCATCGATGTGAGTCCACTCTTTTGCCAGTCATCCTAGAACAGGAGTACTCAGCACTGGATGAGCAGATGTCGATAACAGAAATCTCCATCATCACCTCCATCAAAATGCTAGTATCATTGCAACAGTTGGAGACTCAGCAGTGTGCTTTGTGCCTTAAAAAAAAGCCTAAAAGAAAAGTGGTTTTTGTTATTGTTTTTGTTTTGCTCCTTTCTAAGCTACTTTTTTGTTCCCACATAAAATTAAGTCCAAACCTAAGTGAAGCTTAAGTACCAACAAAAGTTGACCAGGCAATTAGTTGTTTCCAGTGACATTAACAGAAATGATGAGCTTCACATCATCACTTCAGTGAGAGAATGCACTCAAAAGTGAATGTCAAATATGATATATAAATAGTATTTGTGGTTGTCGAAATTGTATTTTCAAAATTTCAAAAAAACCCCACAAAAAACAAACCCAAAACATTTTACAGAGATCACATTTGAAATAATGGTTGCCAGTGACAACCATTATCACACCCAAGTAAGCCATGGTCACTCTGAATCTGTATCACAATTTGTGTACAGATCCATATGTGCTTATTTAGATGAGTTCATGATTTGAACTACATTAGCACATAATCCGGTCTGAATGCGCATACTGTATTCTTTATTCACAATAATCCTAAATATGCATGCATGGATTGGAATATAAGCACAAAAAATGTGAAAAGAATAGACCCATAACATCTGCATGTGCATAGTTTCTCAAAGCTTTATCCACAATGCGCATGCACAACAGCCAAAACAGTCAGCTCCCTTCTCAGCTTATGAGGCTTCTAGCCTTTCTTAAAAAGATATAAATGCTCATGAAAATGACAGAAACAACTGTTTAAATGTCTGGTAGTCAAGCTACAATCCAGCAACCAAGCGCAGCTGCAAAATGACAGTAATTTAGAGGATGGATGCCAAGTAGTAATGGATGGATGAGTAATATTACATTGAAATTTATTTAACTGGGTAATGACAGGCCAGAAAATGAAGGCAAAAATGTAATAATATTTGCCTATAACAAACTATTCTGCAATCAATTAACAATAGTATAGCAACATATTGTTAACAATATAATAACCTGCAAGCAATAGCATTGTATTGACTGTGGACTAGAACTTTTATAACCTTATGTGGTAGTAACCTCCTAATGAGGTAATATTGGTTGATATTTTGACATATACTATTATCATATGGTATTAGTATATACTTTATGTTTCCATATTATTACCCCCTGTTTCTACCTTATTACACCAGTAGTACCATATTATTAACAGGCTGTATTAGCAAGTGCTACCCGGTAAGCGCTGCGAGATTATTCATAGGACGAAGCATATTCCTATAAGGAGCAAGATTGTTTTCACCTTGGTATTATTTAAGGTTATGTTTATTTTAAAATTTCTCTGCGTAAGAGAAATTTGCCTTGGTTGTACTGTACTGTACATTTTACATTATTATTTTTTTTTCCTGGACCAATTTATTTAGTTATTAGACTTTATTTATTATTGCGTGCTAATTTTAACTGACATGCAGCAATACTTGTCTGTAGTGATGAGGAAGTAAAATCATGAGCAATCATCAGACCCAACTTTGGCACATTTTAGTGCTGTTGTAAAAGCATTTTTTTTTTCATAATCCTAAATTCTTGAGTGGCGAAAGTAAATTTCAAGATACAGGGGCATCTTTATTGCACGTGATCAAGATCTTTTCTTTAGGTTTGGAGGCATCACTATTTCCATGTAGAAAAGGAAGGTAAGTTTCCCATTGTTTGAGAAGTCATGGTGCAGTGCAAAAGCTGTCGACAGCACTTTCATACAATAATAGCTGCAAGGTAGAGAAAAAATGGATGTAAGGTGCCACACATGCCTTTGTCCATTGTACTCACTTTTCACTCCCCCACGGGCCCTCAACAGTCTCTGGCATGTGGCACACAAAATCCTGGCTGGAGACAGAGACTGAGTGGAGAAGAAAACTTTGATGAGATTCCAAGTATTCCTAGAGAGGAATCACTTCTTCAATATTGTTTTCTAAGCAATTTTCATGCTGAAGTTTAATAATACTGCCGTATAGAAAAGTACAGAAACAAACTCATACATCTATGGTGCAACACTGGTCACAGTTAAAAACAAGCGTGTGCTGCAAATAAAGCTGGTACCATAGCAGCAAATATGGTCAAGAATCTGATACAGTGACCTCACTGCTGTCATCCACCATAGCGGAAATGCCCCTGAGCAGGACACTGAAGAAGACATGGAGAAACTGCAGTAGTACGTCTGCTCTGAGGGCAACAAGACAAGGCTCTTTTGTTTGTACACGGTAGCTCCCAGCTGTGAGTGCTGGTTCACATAACCTCTAACTTCTTTCCACAGCTATTGCTTTAAAAAGTCAAACATTTTTAGTAAACACTGTTAAATCAGGACTAAGAGGACTAAGAACTCTGGTTTATGATGGTACAGTCACTAAAGTTCTACAATACCTTAAAGGTGGATGCACTCCAGGCATTATATTTTTCTGTGTATGTAAGCCATAAGCACAAGTTTAGTCAGCAGTCTTGTAAATTTGCAGAATAGAGAGTGTCACCATCTCAACATCTTGTGCTCAGCAGGAAGTAACTTGGCTCCCGGGTGATGGCCTTGTTTAGTTTCCATGCTGGCATGCAAAAATAATGAATGATATGCTTGTAGTTTTCCTTATGAGCTAGTATAAATGGCAAGCATATATTTGTGCAATGAAATACTTCTTCTGAGACTATGTGGGAAGAAGAGTAAGGGGAGAAGGAGTAATTGTTTGAGAGCTTATTATATCATCACCTAGTAATAATTGCTGTAATTAGTGAGAATGTACATCTATCTCCTTCAGATCGACTCATGAAAAAGGGGATAAATTTCACAATAGGGCAAACAGATTGTTTTGTTGCAATGATTATTTAGTTTAAAATCATATCAGATGTGGGGCAATTCTCCTCTGTGTTCAAACAGCCAGTGATAAGACTCTCCGGTCTCCATAATGTTTGTCTCCAGTAATTAACTCGAGGTGAAGATTATGGGAGATTTCTTCTCTAGTGTGTACACATCATGCAGAATTCTTATTCTGACCTAAGCCCAAAACAATGAGCCTCATTTACAGCTTCTACTCCAACTGACAGCGAATGGGTGTGACGGCAGTCAAAACTGCATATTAATCTCCCCAGCTGGCATTTGTTATCGATACATATTTATGGCAACTGTACTGTGCATGGCAATGCACTTTTATACCATAAGCAAGAGAACAAAGTGAGGGATTTGTATTGTCCCTGTAAGAACCACATCTACAGAAGAAGCCTGTGATTGTGACTGCCAATGTTCAGGTAGTCATGGTGAGGCTGTTGTTTTGTCAGACATGTTTGGTATGCTGGCTCATCTGTAGACTTGCATGTGTTTATGAAGAATGTAGTTCACAGGTTAGTAAAATATATGTGCATTTTTAAATAGAAAAAACAACAACATTTTATCGTCATTTATGGAAAGGGTAATTTTGAA
The DNA here is from genome assembly GCF_000239375.1 of Pundamilia nyererei. NCBI lineage: Eukaryota > Metazoa > Chordata > Actinopteri > Cichliformes > Cichlidae > Pundamilia > Pundamilia nyererei. The sequence goes on along the minus strand of NW_005187481.1, from coordinate 2,131,983 downwards.
AAGTATATAAACAGTAATGTGTTAGCTTAGTCTTTTACCTTTTCCCATAATTAAGCTGTCCATGCAGACAGTGAGGGCTGAAATTGCTAATTTTTATTTTATCACATCAGATATCACTGATCATATCATACCAGGCATTATAAATCAATTCATAAATATAATTAAATTAGTATAGAGAGTTGTAGATCATTTACAGCTCTGATTGCCACCTACATATACAGTTAGTTTTCTTTTCTTTTTCTTCTTTTGTTAAAGTTGCCACTTAATATTTAAATTATGATCAAAGCACATATTTTCAGCATGAATTTAAGGGATTAAATAGAAGCACTGCTCTGATGCTCTGAAGTAATCGAAGTATTGAGTGACAACTGATTTTAATGGCCAGGTGAGAGCTGTTCCCTTGTTATTCCATGACAAATTAAACAGATAAAAGAGAGAAGAGTGGATCCCATGTGTAATGGATTTAAAAATCCCATGAAGGTATAATATGTAATTTTGTATTCCACAGATAGCCTTATCTTGTCAAAAAGAGACTCCTGATGTTAACAGTGGTGGGCTCAGAAAGATGCACTGAATACAGGAATGCTGTAATGCATTCAGCATTGAGTGAATATGGAATATTTAAACACAGAGTGCCAAGTCCTTTTTATGATTACACATTAGCAGCTTTGAGAACAATTGCAAGTTGCATGTGCCACTTTCCAGTTAATCCATTATACATCCATCACCAATGTTACAGAAGCCACCTCTTGTGCTCTCTGAACGCTGCCCGAGCCAGCGAAAGGGTTTGACTGTGGAAGCTCCTGCTATTAACAGAATTAACTCCAGCCAGGAGCACAGCTCAGGGAGAACACACCAATTCCATTATCTCAGCTGGACGGAGGCCATTCTCCCTCTGCCACACTGCAGCCAAAGTGCTCTAAGCATGAGCCATGAGCCAAACCCATTGTAGAGAGACACAACATGCACCGACTCTCAAATGCACTCTATCAAAGCTTTTCTGCTTGAAATATTCATCTAGCTGGAAACTACATTTGAATCTTTTTTTTTTAAAAGGTACAAATATTTAATTCGTTTTCCCTTTTTTACCGTGTGAGTAAAGTGAACTACAGTGAACCCAGTAATATTTGGTTTACTTTAGTTTACATCAATACCCTTTTCAAGGACATGTTTCCCATTCTTCTTGCTGTTGAATAAATTGGAAAAACACCCTAAACAGGCAATTGTTTAAGTCAGATTATACGAAACAAGAAATATTCTGGTAAATAAATCATAGTGGGTAACCTTTTAGCACAGTGATGATGTGGTAATAATGTGAGTATGATGATAAGAATAAATTGATACCTGAACGATTAATTTCTTTAATGGTCAATAATATAGTAAAATAGTTTAAAAGTAATAACAGAGAAAGCTAATTAGAGTGGAAAACACTATGTGCGGTGTTAGAATGAGTAGCAATATTGTAATGATAAAATAATAACGTCAGATTAGAATCATGTTTCCACAATATGCATTAGATTATTTCAGGATAATACCTTGAGAAAGATATTTGGCTGCCTGCCTAACACATACTGGTAACGAAAAGCTAATTTACACTTTACCTCTCCACTGCTCTGTGCCCAACCCAGTGAGCAGCTCATACTGCTAATGTGTTTCCTGTTGTTCTGCAAGAGTAAACAGGGAATCTGACTGGAGATGTGCATAGTGCATTAAAGTAGATCCATATACGTGATTTGTACTACATTGAAGACATATTACATTCTTCAAGGAGCAATAACAGAGTTTCCCAATCTCCTTTTAATATTTCAGTTTGTCAAGTTATATTAAATTAACTTTATACAATCAAAGAAACCCTTTTTTTTTTCTTGAACCAGAGGACAGAGCACAGATTGTTTGTACTTCACAGTCACTTAATACTGAAGACAGTGAAGAGTGCAATTATCCTGATTACTACTTTAGTATTCAAAGTAAAATGTATATCTAAGAGAGGACATCCATAATTGACTGTGTGCAGATATTCTAGTGGCTTCCTCTTTGTTGGAGGTGGTTGGGCTCATATAATTATACAAAGTAATTCTAAGCAAGACTGTGAAAATGCTTTAGTTCAGAAGAAAAAAAAAGTGAAATTTCCAAACATGTAGTTTTATAGCTAATTCAAACTCTGAGTAAAGACAAAATATCTAGCCCTCCGTTTGTGAAGGCAGAGGCTCTTCCATTAAAAATCGAGAATTATTGGAATTAATGGATTTTGCCTTCACGGTGTGTGTGTTCTTAAAGGCCTGAGACACTTTGCCAAAAATATTTCTCAAGACTGTCAAGACTGTGTGAGTCAATTCAGTACACTAACAGTTTACGTTGACTTAAATGCCTCATTTTTATGCATTTTGGTCTGTTTCTCTAAGCTGTTAGTTATACAGTTACCAGCCATTATATTAGGTACATCTTGCGAGTAGCTGGTTCAACCTAATGTTGGTCTCAGGATCGTCTTAATTCTTTGTGGCATAGATTCAAAAGAGTCCAGGAAACATTCCTCCAAGATTTTGGACTTTGTTGACATGGCAGCATCACCCCAGTTGCTGCAGATTTATTGGTTGGAGATTCATGATGTAAATCTACACCTCAACCGCATCCAAAAGGTGCTATATTGGGTTAAACTCTGTTGATTGTAGACCAGAGATGGGCAGTAAGCACGTGCAACGTTCGTGGTAACCTAACAGACAACAATGGATAATATATAGAGTGTGGGATAGAGTATGATCCTGCAGCGTTTAGAGTGAAAGCACTGATATTACTTTAAAAAGTGAATAAAGTGATAATATTAATATTAAAGTGATAA
>NW_005187481.1:2115046-2129124 GCF_000239375.1 Pundamilia nyererei | reverse complement strand
CCCCCAAACTTCTGAGCAAGTAATGTGAAATTCACAGAGAAACCCCTGGATTCACCCACTGACCTGACCACTGTGGCACCGGGCAAACCTCCGCCTGCTCCACTTCTGCTAAACTGATGAAAATAGATTTAAGCACAACAAGACTCGGTGCTGCTGATTTTATTTATTTTCTGCTGTGTTTTACTTGCATCTATTTGAAAGAGTGAGTGTAAACAGAAAAAAGTATTTTATTTTTTATGCTGGAATATGCAGAAAATAGGTTTAAATGTTAAACACATTTCTTCAAGTCAAAGACAGTTGCATATAATTTTATTTTTGCTTGATGCAATGTGCATACAGTTAAAAGATTAAAACTAAGAAAACAAGTTTTAGAAAGAGAGACATTCATTTGATTGCCTTTTATATGATGAATAATGGAGAAAAATAGAATTGGGCTAAAGGTCTATTACTTTATTACCTATTCAGGTTGTGTATCATGTTTTTTTTAAAGTAACTAAGCAACTAAGTAACTAATTACTTTTGAAAAAGTAATCAGTAAAATAACAGGATTACTTTTTGGAGAAGTAATCAGTAATTAGTTGCTAATTATTTTTTTCAAGTAACCAACCACAATGACCGGTCACCAACAATGCTGTAGAAACTAGAGTACAGTAAACTCATTGCCATCTTAAAGAAAACAGTTTAAGATGATTGGAGCATTCAATTGATGCTCACTTGGTACCAAAGTCGAAAGTGCGCAAATGGTGCTGGATTAGCTCAGTGGCTGAACAGGCAACCACATGCCGCAAGGCCAAATAGAATGGCCTGGGGTCTATTCTGACCTATGGCCATTTGCTGCGTCTTTCTCTCTGTTTTCCTATCTCATCTTCAACAAAATTTGCAGGTGAGAAAAAAACCCAGAAGAATAATTCAAAGAAAATATCGCCTATATCCATGCAAGGCAGGATGGCTCCAGGCTTTCATGTTTTATGCCACATTCTGACCCTACCATCTGAATATTGCAATGCACATCATCACCCATCATTCCAGGCAACATTTTTCCAGCCTTCTATTGTTCAATTTGGGGAGCTCGTGTGAATTGTAGTCTTAGTTTTCTGTTCTTACAAGAAAGGACTGGCAACTTGTGTGGTCCTTTCTTACATGCTGTCTTTTCCGGGTCATTCTATCTGAATTCATTCTCCCTCAAGACTTGGTTTGAACTTCAGCAGGTCATCTTGAGCATGTCTGCATGCCTGAATGCACAGAGTTGATCCCATGTGATTGGGTAATTAGATAGTTGGATTACGAACGACTTAAACTGGTGCACTTAATAAAGAACCAGGTTAGTGTTATTTTATCAGTAAAAATAATGAGGAAAAAAGAAGTCATTGTCCACAGCCATGAGGTTACATTTTTATATATTTTTTGATAAATCACCTGTTTTATCCCAGGCACGCACACAAATGTGCACTTCAAGCAAAGACAAAAAAATTATGAATTACTGAAGGCTGTATTTGTTCTCAACCTTTAAAGGGGATTTTTCTATTCTGTTTTGAAACATTAATGTTTTAAAGCAACATTACTGAACATTGTCTAAACAAGAACATTTCTGTTACATGCCTCTGGCTATTTCTGTTGGGGATGCTTGAATATTTTTTTCCTGCATTTTATGAATATCCTTTAGTGGAAATATCACATTTATTAGTAGACTGAAACCAAATAATAAGAAAGTTTATGGACTAAGTTGTAATGTTTTACCTGTTTTTGTAGTTGCTAATGGAACCCATTGCCCACCTACCTGTAAAGACAAGCTATTTATCAGCCAAATAGCTTACTTTGGCACTACGTATAAACAGCCTATTGTGTCCTTGTATCTGTGCAGCAGACTATTAGCATTGTTTAATAAGTAATGTTTATGTTCAATTTTAATGTTTTGCTTCATACCAAGTATGGTGTTGTTCTTGGCTGCTGTTAAAACAGAATCAGATAAAATTTGAAAGAGTTTGAAAGAATGATAGCGCCTGCAGGTAAAGCAGACAAAACATCAGAAAAGACCAGGTGAGGAATATGAATCTGAGTTATAATAATGTATTATCTCATACAGCATGGCATTGCATCTAAGGGTTGTTTTACACAAATTTGCCTCCTGGCTACACAGGCTCTGGAAAGAATATTTGTTTAGTTTTCTTCCTGAACATTAGGCATTTATTGGGGGGGTAGAGATGCAGAAACACTGGAAAAATCTCAGTATTACTGTTGTGCTGTGACTTGTTTACAATATCCTGCAATAAGACAAAAAATTATTACCATTTGTGTTTGACATGTAGCAACTGTTGTTCTTTCCGACAGGAAGAGTCGAGTAACCATTCAGGAGCATTCTGTGAAACCCTCCCCAATCTTTCCACGCACAAAAACAGAACAAATTCAAGCCCTGGTGTCTTTCAATGCAGACATCAAAGAGAGATGCAGACATGAGAGCCAGGCAACAAGAGGAAAGAACAGCTAAGACTGCACACTGTGAACTGCATTGTTATTTCATACAGCGCACACTCCTGTGACATTTTCTGCAACATACATGGGTAATTCATAGCAAGTGAAAGATCAAAACAATACAATAAATTGCCCGGGAGTTTTATTGAGGTTGTCAATACAGAAACCCCAGGAGAATAGAAGGAAGATACAGAGAGTAAAAAAAGGAGACCAACACACAAAAATAAGTGACCAGCTCACTCATATTGTTAAATAGAACATGGCATTGGTTTTTAAACTTCCTTTTCTCTGAGTACGCCTCCAGAAAATCCATGGTGAATTACTGAAAATGTAAGACCTCTGCTGTAAGGACAAAGATTCTTACATTTCTTACAAGTCACCGAGTGTACAGATACACTGCTAATACAAACTCTAACCTTGTACAGTATATCTTATAACTTATTTCTTACTAGTGTGCGTGTTAACAATAAAGGTCTAAAGAAACTGAACACCAGTCTGCTGAATGCACTTCATTTGCTTTGTGCATTGACTGACTGGTGATGCAGACTTTTTGTTTTTGTTTTTTTGAAACACCAGTGAGTGGAATTAGAGTGGGGAGAATATTCTTTAATTCTCGTAAGCTGTCCAACTGCAGTGAATACACTCAGGGACGGTTCATTTGATTCGCGATTAATTCCTGTGAATGTGGCTGTTCAGCCACATGTTTTGGAGAGCAGCCAGCCAGAGTTGAAGTTATTCCCAAAGGTAGATAGAAAATAATTGTGTTTGGCCCGAACACTCGTTTTATGTTAGCAAACTTGTCAACACACTTTGATCAGGATAGTGTAGGCTATAGTACAACCACAGGACATTGATCTATCTGTACTTTCAGCAAAATTGAGCTGAGTCATTCATGATATTGATGCTTAGAGTTGGAGCAAGAAGTCTCATATATACTACACAACTTTTAATCAGCTGAGCTGAGTCATTCATGAGATTGATGATTGGAAATGAAATAAGAACTCTCATATATACCACATAGAATATATATATTATAGAATCTATAATTTATATCACATTGAACATAAACTTAAAAAATACGACAACATGACAAAAGTAAATGTATCCTAAGCTTCCAAACTCATATACTCCTCTTGTGACCTCAATCAAAGCAGATTTGTATTTATTTATTTATTGGCACTGTCCAGTATTCAGGCACATACACTTATGTCTTTGTGCCTGAATACATATTATGTCCCCATCAGACACATAAGTGTATGTGCCTGATGGGGACATAATATGTCAAGGTCAAAATTTAGAACCTTGTAAATATTGTAACTTACAATCCACCAGGTTCACTTTGATGAAACCAGGACAGATGGGTCACTGAATTATTGAAATCTTTCTTTTTAAATTTCATTCTCTATCTCCTTTGTGACTATTTAGTCGCATTCTGCAACATTTTCATAACAAACATTTTTCTTTCCTCACATAAAAATGTGCATTTATCTCTGAGCAATTTCTAGTTCTGTGCCCATCTTGTAATGCCCTTCATATCTATAATTTCACTAAATCAGCCTGCAAAGTCCGTATTTTGAGTCAACAGTTCTATTTCACTAAGGTTTAAAAGGATATTAATATTTTTTTCAAATTAAAAAAGTGTTTTGTACAATATGAAATGTGGACCATGGGTTAGCGCATGGTCTTTCTTGAGGTAGTGGTTAATTTCACCATTTATGTGTTAAATATTGAGTGAGTCGTCCCTGTCACTTAAACCTGTTAGAACCGTTATTTCAACGCTGCTAAATAGGTCAGAGCTGAATATCTTTTAATTCAAAGCAAAACAAAAACGCCTGCAAATGTAAGATTGTTTATTAAAACAATGAGAAAAAGTATCACATGATTTATTACCTTACCCCTCCAGTCTAGTGTGTATGTTTGTATATTTTATTTTGTTTTGTTTTGTTTTTTTGTATTAAATTGTGTCCGTTTGTAAATGAAAATCCCATTTACCTTAAAGTGTGCAATAAAGTTGTTTATAAGGTTTATAAGGGTGTAGATAACTTTCTGTTTAACAGAAACACAGATGTGTGCCAGTAAGAGAAATTTTGAGTCTACAAACTAATCACTGGCATCTGTTATTTATACAGTAAACAGCGTATGATTCAGAGAACTGTATATTTACGATAAAATAGTTAAGCCATAATTACCTCATTTTCATTCCTCTTAAGACGTTTGTTTTAATTATTCTTAGTTTTTTAAAATTCTGGTGAAGAGAATCTAAAGTGTAATGTAAAATTGTGTAAACTCATATTCATCAAGCTCGTTAAGTCTGCTAATTAGTAATTTTGCCTTATATGGCATCTGAGTTAGTCATTTGCGAGAGCTCATGGTACACTTCAGCAAGAACAAGTTTACATCATTTTTTACACATCGCCTCTTCCTTTGTATTCAATATTTAAGAGCTATTCCCTCTGCACTGACACATGACCACATTCCTATTCTCTTAATCTGTGCCTCTGAGATGGGAAGCTGCTGTGCACAATTTTTAGGGTGTATCTTCAGTGTATACAAGCTTTATAAATGAGCCCTCAGAGATATATGTCTGTGATCTGTGATGTCACATTGATGTACAGCCTGGAGCTGTTCTTCTACTTCAATGGATGGGAAACTGGGTGGATTTTTTAACCATTATTTATCCAGTGAAACCTGGATATGTGAACATGTCTTGGCAGTGATTGGCTGTCTAGTATAACTGTTGCCTGACTCTATTGATCAGCCATCCTTTGTTTCTTGCTGCTTTATTATTTTGAAGGTGGAATTTGTGAATCAAATGCTTGCAAAAGAACAGATTGACTACTAAATGTCAAAAACCACAGAATTCAATCTCTTTTCAAATGACTTTAATAACGAGGAAAGACAAGTGTAGTCAAATGATTAGTTTAAATGCATACAGAGTTAAAATATTTCCAATTTTTGTGCAAACTTCTGACTTCTTATCAGTCTTTTTCTTTGCGAAATCTGTTCAAACCAGTAAGCATACCCTAGATTAGAACACTGTTCTGGTTATGTCACCGTTTCCTTTTCTGTCCTTTTCCAAATCAATTATGCATCAGTGTGGCATCCTAGACTGGGGCTAAAACAAACTCCTTTCTATCTTTTTTTTTTTTTTTTTGGCTACACAGGAGGAAACAGAGATGACCGTTAAGTAATGCTGAATAAATTGTCCAAGGGCGAAGGGATTGCACCTTGAAATTCACAAGTGTTCCCTTGGAATTTCCAAATTCAAATTCAGTAGCACTGAAACAGAATTTTTAATAGACTGCTGGAGTCCAATAAAGCTCTGTCGATTTACCTATGAAGCCAGAAATTATCTATCCAGAAAAAAAGGACAAATATGCAAGTTAAATGTCACAGAATGATTTTTGCTCTTATGTAGACCAAAAGGTTAAAGGCTTTTCATCCATGAGGAAAAATGCTCTTCCCATGCATTTATTTATACTCTGGCTGTTATGGCTTTTTCAAGTGTCCCTACAGGGCTGTCTGCACTTCCAGCACCTCTCTACTCTGACGCACTTCCCCTAGTGGGGCTTGACTGCACTGGTGAGCATGTAAAGCTCGTCTCAGAGCACTCTTCCTTCTGCCTGGGGAACGACACCCTCAGAAAACACCTACATGAAAATGCAATTAAAAGCCTCCTTCTCTGAAAAGTACACCCTTTTTTTGAGGGACGGTGGCAGGAAATGTAGTGTGAGAGCAACATGGTGTGGGATGGACAGAGAGTATGCCATCTGCATTCTCCATGTAACTCATCATACATTCATCATTTCAGCACTCAGCTTTAAATTAAATGTTTTTGCCTGATGAAATACATCTAAAACCACACACACATTTTTATAGCAAAACACCCAATATTATAGTGAGTTGAGAAATATGATATATAACAGGACTTTCAGATTATTGTTTCTATTACTTAGACCCAGAATCTGCATTTTTAGTCATCTAAAAGCTGCACATACACTTTTTTTTGTAAGTCGTACCCTTGAGAGAATCCAGTGAGTGCAGAGTGGCAAAGGAAAGATGATTATGTGAGCCAAATATTTAATTGTGCAAACATTTCTGTTAAGGATTAGTCTCTCTCTTAAGAATTCTTGGAAGAATGCTTCAACCATGTGCATTTCAAACTGTGCTGTATTTATGGATTTCAAGCAAGATCGACATTTCCTCCAGAGTGCTGGACTATAATAAAGCAGAAAAATACTGTGTATTTGTCTTGATTTTCAGTATCTGACAATCTGCTATTTTACCTCAGATTGCAAAAAAGGCAATGATTATTCTTGTTTCCCGTTGTTTCTTATATCTGTTTTGACTCTTTCATAATCTGGCTTCAACATTGTGATAGATGAAGGGAGCCCATGTAAAGGTTAACTGAAAGCAAATGCAATTTATTAAAACTAAAACTCACAGAAGCAAAGACTGCGACGTGGAGAACAGAAGTACTAAATGATGGCAGGAGTGGATATGCATTCTGTGTGTGCTGTGGAGGTGTTGAAGGGGCAAAAGCAAAAAAAAGGTGATGCGGAGAGAGCACATGTGCCAGCTTTTAAAGCGTGTAAAGCCCAAGTAAACAAGACCAACTACTCTTCCATGGTAGCCAGGTTTCTGCTGAGGTCGGCCAGGACAGCATCCAATACAAAAGAGGAGGGCATCACATAAGCCCTTTGGCCATAAGAAACCAAGCAGCAATATTCTTCAGTAGTGTTTATGACTCACTAGTGTTGATAGATAGAACACCAGCAGACGCAGTATAGTGTTTAAGAAAATGTCACAGGTGAATTGATCTCTTCAGATAAGTCTTTGTGTAAAGTGGAGCTGGGTCCTTTATGTAAGCCCATTCAGAAATTTTTTTTTAAATTGACATTGAATAAGGCACATTGGTTTGAGCCAGTGACGCTGCAGCAAATATTAAAAAGAGTTAAATATCTTAATGTTCCTCTCCATGGCTCTCAAGAGTTTGACTTCAACCTTGAGGCAATGTTGTGCAGATGAAATTTGTAGTTTCGGCGACTGCTGATTTTAGATGGCAAATGACTTCAAGCTCAGGACTCACCTAAGGTGCTGTACCAGCATTTTAACAAGGACTCAGAAGCCAGTTAAGAAAACACAGTGTTGTTGTAGCAACAGCTAGGTCATTTATCAAGTGTTATCTACTCTGTTAAAGGTAAGAGCTGGGGCTCATATATACCCATCAGTGTTATTATTATTTTTTTTTAAATCTGTGTTTCTATCATGTTTTGCTTGTTCTATATCAATTTTGTTTTCTTTGCTATATACTATTTGTGTCCTGCTTGATATCTAATTATAAAGAAGCAACATTAATTTCGTTTTTTGATTGTCGTCAGAGAAGCCAGGAAGAACATTATAACTATTACTGTAATCCATTATATATGTTTCTATAAGGAAACCATCAGCTTTCTGGGACCCTGATTTTAAGTCTTGCAATCATCATCACTATATAATTGTTCCATTGCAGATATGGGTAACCTTGTTACATTGTGTCCCATTTTTAGCTTCAACATTTTTCAGCATGGTGTTGCAACATAAATAGTGACATGGTGAGATTTAAGTGTTGCATTTGAACGTCTGAAAGTTGGTTGCTTTTGTATTGATTTTGCCTTTTCAGCTGCCTGATTGTGAGTGCGCATTACACACAGCACGCACAATTTAATATAGTCTTATTTGTAGTCTGTGTTTTGAGTGAAGGCTCGGCGCACTTTAAATCTCATTATGCTTCCAAAGCAATGTCAAAGAAAATGACTGAGTTGTTAATACACAATGAGCAATGAAATTGACTGAAAATACAAGGTTTCTTCACAACACTGTATACCATTTGCTGCATCTGCCATAGCTGGCTTTAACAGGACACCCAGGGTACAATATTGTAAAAGGCATTTGCATAAATATTATTTTTCTGTAGTGCTATTCTCCAGCACAAATTAGATTTCTGTGTTTTTTGGTTGCATATTTGCTCTCTTGTTGCAAGTATTCCACTGCACAGTATGCTTTAACCCAAGGTTCAAATACCCTGCACTGAAAATTACCATGGGCTTCTTCTCTACTATAATTGCTTGAGATGCTAATTGGGCTGTGGAAATGGCCTCCTGAGTTCATTTAGGAATCCCACAACCTGAATTCAAAAATAAGAAGCAAAAAGGTTTTCCAATTGCCACAAGACATCTGGATGGCCTTGCCCTGAAAGCATATTCATAATTAATACACGAAGTCTGGTGGAAGGTGGCTTTTTTTTTTTTTTTGATTGAAAGGTCTTTCAGTCTTACCCAAGCTAAATATGAAAAGAAGATGCAAGAATGTGACATTTGAATTAGAGCATGCAGCATTCCTCATTAAAATTGAAAAATATAGAGACCAAATGTAATTTCTCTGTGCACAGCCTTGTCAGTAGATATACATACGTGGTCATGAAACCTCATTACAAAAAATCTAAATGCCTGAAGTCTTTGCTCAAGTATTGTGCATCTCAAGTTGCAGCTAAATCTAAACATAAAAACAGTTTAAACTGGAAGTAACCAGGCTGTTGTAGCATTTTTTTAATCTTCATCTTTTATCATACCTAAATAATAAGGGATTGCAAATAAGATCGTGCTCTCAATTTCATTATATTATGTGGAAAAATAAAAAAAATATGAGCAAAATGAAGGAATAGATCAATGTGAAGACACTGTCTTTGTATGACAGTCATGCAGCCTCAGACATAAAGGTCATATAGTGTTTTGCTGACATTGTTACGCTTTGAAAAGCGTAGCAATCTGAAAGCGATGGCTGCCTTGGATGACTATGTTACAGAAAGGGAAAGCTGCTAATGGAGACAAGCTCATTCCATTACAACACCATCTGTTCCACTGAAACATTCTGCTGGCAGCTACACAGATGTTGGAGCTGTACCTTGAAACCAGACAGAAAGGTCCGAGTGCCCTGTGAAAACCTGACAGTTATTTTATGGCGAAGATTTTAATTAGCTCAACCTAAGAGTGAAAGTCCTTTGATTCCGCTGCTTGATGTGTTTTGTGACACCACACAATGAGCTCACCTTTTCAGAAGCTCTGATGTTAATTTGATTGAATAAGGTGAAGTATCTAAGGCAGCAAACAATTACAGAATATTAATGTTCCTGTGATCATAACAATGTGTTTAACCAAAGTAAATGAATGATTTTATCTAAATTAAAGGAAGACTTGACTGAGCAAATCCAACATTTAAAAAAAAGTAAAGTAATATAAAAAATAATATAAGTAATAAGGTACATTCCACACAGTACATTTTTGTCATTGCTGCTCTATAAAATAAATGAAAGCAATAAACTGGCGGCTGTTGATTTGGTCAGAGGGATTCACTGTGGAGCTATCCTTCCACATGAAACATTTATTTCTCCTAATTCTCCTTGCAGAACCTTTGAGTGGTAATAACATGTTTCTTTCCGCTTGGTCGTGCCAGACGAGCGACAGGAAGACTGTAGGCCATAATTATCCTGTTTGTTCAGAGGCCCAGTGCTTTTTATTATTTAAATCTCCTAGGGCTGTGAAAGTGCTGGGAGGCAATTCTTTCTCCCATTTTTCGCCATGCTGTGTTAGTCAGTGTTAATGCTGCTCTGTAATTTTTTGATGTTCTGTTTGCACAGTGTTCATCAAGAATGTGAAAGATGCCTTAAACAAGAAAAAGAAGTGGCATGACAGTGTAAACAAATAACTTGAACAAATTGCTTTATGCAGGCATAAGTACTGATGATAAAGGACATCAAATACCCCTATTATTATGAGGAATTAACATTGGCGCTGAATGTACAATAAACTGATTCCTTTCAGCAGTGCAAACATTTCTGCCTTACAAAGACGGCACCATTTTTCTCCCGTCCCCCAGACAGTTGTCACTCTATGCGATTGTTGCAGTACAACATTTATGAATTCTTATGACAAATACATCAGTCTTCACATGTGTGAGTATTAAAGTTTTATATGATGGCAACATGTCATCATGGCTGACTTTCCCTTTATAATTAACTAGATAACAGAAACTCCCATTTTTAGTTTATCAGTGTCAAAACGCTTCTAACTCTATCAGCTACTACTACTACTACTACTACTATCAAAACTGGCGTTTACCAGTACTATAAGGGCTCAGGGCATTATACACCGTTTCCCCAAGAATTCTTAATGTTATGGTAAAACTTTTATCAGATATTAGGCAAAAAATATGAAATAATAAAAAACCAAATTGTTTAATAAATAAAAGATCAAAATTGGTAAAGGTTAGAAATTTGTTAACTTTGTTACCAAGTTAAAAATACCCCAAGTGCTATAAAACAGCTTTCTGATGAGACTGTGTGTTCGAGTTTAAAGTCTCTGGCTTTTTTTTTTTTTTTGATATCTACCCTTTTTTCAGTGTTGCCCTCTACAGCATAACAATGGATATTAAATCAAAAAAATCAAGTTGTAATTGAAGTGAAGGCATTCAGATTTAAATCAAGTGGCTTTAATATATAAGCTGTTGTCACATCATGACATTTAAGTATGATATCTATTTTATGTCATGCAACAGAAAAAATTCAATAAATTCAGTTTAAGGTTTTGCAGAGAATGCACATCACAGGTAATAACATTTACATAATAGGATTTAGTAACAGCAATACTTGTTCATCTATCTTTGTTACTGTTTATCTTTAACAATGAAAAAAGGGGGGAATTGACTTTAGTCATCACAGCCATTTTTATATACAGTGCTTAAATAACTTAGTGGTTGTGTACACAGTGCTGCGGAAGAGGAGGAGATCTGGCTGTACTCATTAATATCCTGGTTATAGGGGCAAATTAGCACAATTCCTTATATTAGCATGGCTATATACAAATATGATATAAGGAGTTTAAAAGGTTGGCACCAAGGATCATTGTCTCCAATTAAGTATCTAGCTAAATGTAATACTTTGTAACAATTCTCCTTCTTGTTCCTAAATCATGGCATTGAGTAACTGCAAGACTTCAACATCTTATCCTACTATATTTTGAGTCTTAATTAGCAAATGAATTCTTGACTTATGACGAAAAGCATTTCTCATTCAACCACCAGATTCTAATGAATAATCTAATTAGAAAATTGTCACCATAATCTAATTTACAAGTTTTTCCTTGTGTACGAGGGAATGCTTGTATCAGAATCAATGAAATTTCCTGAATGTCTTCGTATGCACACGAGTGGAACGGGCATGAGGTAACATGACTTTGACCTTTAAGTCACAAATCCAATCATTTCAACATTTAATCCAAAGGGACATGTGCCAGACTTGGAAAGAATTCCCTGGATGTGAGGTCACTGTCACCATGACCTTTGACTACTGACCGCTAAAATCTAATTGGTTCCTTGTGTCTACATTAACATTTGCGCTAAATTTGAAGTGATTTCCTCCAGGCACTCAATCACGAGAACAGGTAAGCAGGCAGACAGACTCGTTTGCTTGTATTCATTTGACTCAATCAAAGTTATCTTCGGCTCATGGATTTCAAAATGATGGATCATAAAAGAAAAGAAAAAAGAAACGGCTACTATAAAATGTTCAGCAGTGACACTGCTACCTTATGTATATTGCTATCATTTGTATTACCGACAATAACTACATAACTTGAGTAGAATGTCATGTGAGTTTTCATCCATTGGCAGTCTTATGTCCGCAGACCACATCTGTTGAGACACAAACTTTCAAGACAGTTGGTGTTCCTCTTCACATGACCTTGTTGTTGTCAATTATTAGTGACAGTTAAGTGAAAATATATGTTGTCAGTGATTCTTGCAGAACGCATCGATCCTATCATCTTTCTAAGCAGTTAGTAGGAGAGTTTTTAAATATAACTCATTCCTAAATAATGCACTTATCTTTTATCCGCTAGTCTTGTACATTTTTGGAATAATACATGAAAAAAAAAAACAACTCATATTATATGCAGTAGCTGCTGCTTTGATCTCCACCCCTTTAATCATTCCATGTCATGCTACCTAAGTATTTCACTTTTTATGTCTCTATAAATTGCCATGCGTTTCTGATTAAGATTTTGCAGTGAGTAAAATATGATATGAGCTTGTAAAACACTTAAGGTCTTTTAAGATAAAACAAGTGCTTTTCACCCTTTTAGTATCACTTAATTGGAGTCATTGATTTTAAATGTTTACAATTTTTTGAACTTCTATGGGGGCTCTACTCTTAGAATGGAAATCAGGGGATGCCCATAAGCATTCAGTAAAATTATCTCCTCATCAACTATTTCTGTGCTTATGTGCTTGTGCTGTCCTGCATTTATATTAACAACATATCTTGATTATAATGTTGTTTGCAGTTATTTTGGTAATAATCAGTCAGTACCCTTACAGAGATCTATTTTTTTTCCTGTACTTGAAGAACAGAAAGCCATAATTCAATCCTACGTAAGATAAGATAAGAACATGTCACGTTTCTAATTTTAGCATTTAATTATCTCCTTGGCAAATCAGCAAATGTCCTTCTTCTTCCGCTGTGAATAAACACTTCTGTACTGACACTTCCAAGAAATGCTATCAGACACTTTTGATTTTTGAAATCTTCCCATTGTTTTAACACAACATTTAATATACACTGTTAAAATATTTCTTTTCACCATGCCAAATCCCCCACAGACTTTCTATGAGCATTTGTTTAGAGCTGATTGTGGGCAGTCGTGCTTAGCACACAAGCTCATGCCAGACAATTGTATGCAAGACAGCCGAAAGAGAAAGAACCCAGAGCATTAGAGAGCAGGGATATTTGAGCAAACCTAGAGTCTTGGTGCAGCTTATGGTGCTTGGAATGAGAACCCAGCACAGTGGTACTGTATTCTCTGTTAACTCAAGTGTGTACCAGAAAGGGAAAATGACATAAAAGGTGAACTGGTTAAGCTGTTCCCATCATTTCTAGTCATGTGTGTCTTCCTATCCCACTGAGTGCTGTTTTATTCCTCTCCAGACAACACTTTGCAAGTTTTCAACAAACTGATTTCAACACTTGTTCTGCCGTGAAAGAAATTCATGCTTTGTTGCCCCTCATTAAGGGTTATTCTTCTGTCTTTTGTCTGTATCAGAGTCAAACCAGCATCAGCATTTTATTGCACATCAGTAAATTAGAAATGCCGAGGTACAGTTGCACAACAATAATAAAACCTGCTCATAGATATGTGTCTACTGGATCGCGTATGTGGGATAAAATGCACGCTATTTCGAGGTTGTCTGCAACACATTTTATCAACACCTTTGTTGAACAAACTGTTTTTTGTTTGTTTTTCTGTATTTAATTTTTGGTAAACTGTATTTGGTTTATTTCAGTTAAATATGTAGGTGTTATAAAAAAAAATGCTATTTTTACTTTTTTACATAAAAGCAAAAATGTTCACAAAATGGCCATCTAGTGGCTTTATACTACACGTACTGACCTTAAACTATGATTCAACATTAGGGTCTAGCTAAATATTGTGAAGTGGCTGATTATTTTTGTCTTGCATTGCTATATATTAGCACAGGAAGTTTCAACTGAACTAAGATACTGATGTTAAAGGAGGTAT
>NW_005187481.1:2095121-2113269 GCF_000239375.1 Pundamilia nyererei | reverse complement strand
TTGTGTTTCAGAAATATCTACTAAAGCCAGCATGCTAACCAGCATGTCCTACCCTTGCTCCTCACAACTCACACTTATACTACTCATGTCAGTTTAATTTCCAAGGTAAGAAGAATTCTAGAATCTGTGTTTGTGATTCTTTTCAATCATGTTGAAAGAAATTCTGAGAAAAAAAACAGTAGACAGTGGTTGAATACCTTGGCAAGTAAACATTAAGGAGTAGGATTAACAGGAGAACTGAGATCTGCACTCCCACTGAAATCAGCTGAAAATGGTGACGCAGTCTACATCATGGACATGGACATTTATTACAAAAAAGGATAAGGGCACAATGGTAAAGGGGAGAACTGCATCCAGGAAAGAAACTGTTCGATTAACTGTTGCTAACACAACTTTGGTTCTTTGCAAACATCGGCACACACCACTATGCTAATGCTAAGCTAGCCAAGAACCCAGACTGAAAGCTGAATAAATGTCAACCCCAGCAGCCAGACATTTTCTAAAGCAGAATCACTTTTTGTGCTGGTTTTCATCTTTGCTTTGTGGTCAGCTTTGTATTCTACTAAGAGAAACATCTTAGTGTGTCCTCATTATGGATTTATGGTGGTGTGGGGGGTTGCAGCCTCAGGTTTATATTGTTAAATGGTGATTATGAGGCAGTTTATTTCAGCTATTTTACAGAATAACATGAAAATAATGTAACTAGTATTATAACAAATTACGTTTTCCTGGGAGTCTGCCAATGATTGCAACAAGGAGGAGAAATATTTCAAGACACATGAAAAAAAATTTCACCTGCAGCATGCACTTAATTTCCTTAAATCTAATTTCTTTATTGCTGCTTAGCAATGAAGGTTATTATCAAAATAGAGCCAATGAGAACCACTTGAGAATTGATTAGTGGTATCAGAAATGGAATCGGAATAGCTAAATTTTTATCAATTCCCATCCCTAGTCCCTACATTGCCACAGCCAGTACATAAGAATGCTTAATAAGTAGCAGAGCTTTGCCTACTGTTGTAACGGTGGTCTAAGGAGCTTGGAAAGAAAAGGTCTGGACTTCTTTAAGTTGCTTGAAGACGTTTCACCTCTTATCCGAGAAGCTTCTTCAGTTCTAGGGTCATATGGTGGAGAGTCCCAGATTTAAGCTCTGTGGGAGTAACCCACCGAGAGGGACAATGGACCCCTTAATGATCTTGTACTCCTCTTTCAAACCATCTGTCCTCTCTGTCCAAAATGTGAACATTGGCATCCTCGAAAGAGTGACCTTTGTCCTTTAGATGCAGATGGACCACCGAGTCTTGTCCCACAGAGGTGGCTCTTCTATGTTGTGCCATAAATTTGTGAAGTGGCTGTTTGGTCTCTCCAATGTAGAGGTCTGGGCATTCCACCACAATGGTGTATGCTGTTGTCGTCATCTGTTGCTGATCTACAAGAGCATCATGCTGAAAATGATAAATAAACCCTCAATGGTGTCTCTAAATATTTGACATTTTTCTTATTTCAAACCTAACAAAAGAGCAAACTTGTATCTAATTTATATGTGGTAAGTTCTGGCAAATCCTAGAAGCTACTAAGAAGTTGCTATGGAAACATCCGAATTTTCCGCATTATTCTATCTGCCTCTTAAGTCTGACATCATTAGCTGTTTCCGGGTCCAAACTTCTCTTCACTTCCCAAAGTCAAACTAACACTATGGCATCTCTGAAAGTTTAATACTGTCTAAATTATTACAATTTTAATATAATGATCAGTGTGGCAGCTCTGACAGGTGTAACAATAAAGTTTAGCTTTCAGGCATCTATGAAAAACTGGATATAACAAGTTTAATAGAGTTAGAAGTTAGCAGGGAGTTAGCTCGCTTAAGATGATCTACCATGTTCCGACTGAGGGATTTCTAAAAAATTTATTACGTTAAAATATGTAGCTCTGCTATCACTTCAGACATACACAAAGACAGAAAACTAAAGAGCAGTGACTGTTTGTAGGGTTACTGAAGTTGGACTAGCTGGCATATAATTGTGGCTACGTGGTGACTAGCTACAGAGCTATGGTTAGGATAATATAAACACATAAGCATAGTGAAGCTAAAGGACAGACTATAACCTTTTTTTTCCCTTCAATAAAAGTTAACGTGAGAGTCCTGGATGAGCAGAGACAAATACAATCATAGGGCAGGAAAAATATGCTGAAAACCAACCTTCAGTCAAAGGAACGTGTGAGCTGATTTATCCTCAGCACTAGGTCAGTCATTAATGCATGGTTTGGATTACTCACTATGAAAACTGTCCGATCCTCATCTTGATGTACCCATTAAAGTCTTCCTTAGCCCCAAAGTGATTCTTTTCTAATCGTTAAAATATGTGGTGTCTGGCAAACCATGAGCCAGTGGGCTGTAGTTACATCATAAGGTTTAAAAAACTAAAACGTACTGCAGATGAATAGTGATATTAAAAACCCAGACAGGCTGATAGTGACCACTGACTATTTTTAGGGCCTTGTTCAGATTAAATAGAACAAGATACAAAGCATTAGAACACATTATAAAAACGATAGCCCTAATGAGCACAGTAAACTTGGACCCGGAAGGAGTTTATATATCATCACTTAACAACCAGATTAGGCTTGTGCCCTCTTACTTCTCAAAATAAATAAACATGTGTAAGTAATTATAGCACAAAAAATATTAACAGATTTATAAAATTAATTATGTAAGGTATGATTTATTTCTTTGTATCAGTTTAAATGTACCATCTGCTAACATAATACCTACAGCATTTTTCTAAAAAATATGACATTACAAGACGTTATTTGTTCTTGATTTTATTTTCAGACTTCAGAACCACAAGTGTTTTACACATTGCACCTTTAAAACATAAGACATTGTGTTTTTTACAGACATACCTTCGCACTAAACAGGCTAAACTGGAAATTACCTTCTAAAGAAATCCTGTCCTCCTGTCTTCTTGACCCTTTTCCTCACCCACTCTGTGTAGCTGTCTCCAAAATGTTGCAGTCTGATATTTATTACCCTTAAAAGCCATTTGACAGTTCACCATAAATTAATAAGACATATTTATCAGCAGTACCAGGCCACACATGGCATATTAAGTAAATAATCCTAGAAAGATGGAGCCATATTTGTTCTATGTATGTGACTGAGCTTTGATGATAATAATTCCGAAAATAGTGTACCATTCATTTAAACTTATGGGGGGGGGGATAATCATTCCCATTTGAATTATGACATTGATGCAAATATCACAATAAAATAAACCTAACCTTCACAATATGAAAGCTACTGTTTGTCATAGATACACACTCCATATTTGTTTTTAGTCTTAAGACTCTAAATTACAGTATGACATTAAAGTACAAGTACCTGAGGGTAGCACTGTCCTTTGGTAAATGCTGAGGAAGCACAATAGCATCTCTTTCCCTCCGATTCTGGTTGTTTACAGTGGGCTCAGTAACAGAGTTTGGGATTTATAGGCAGTTGTGATATGGACCAGCACAAAGTCATGAAAATGTCACAGTTTGTCAAATGGCTTGCGACCTGGAAAAAGGAGCACTGTTTATAAAATAGAATAAACCAATACAATGTACAATACAGCATGCATAACAGTGTCTAATTTTCAAATAATCTTCTGTAATATCCTAACATACATTATAACAAATGTTCATAAATGCAAACTTCAGTTAGTGGACCTTTTGGGTATTGTTTAAACTTGTTATAGATGCAATGTGCAACAAGATAAAAGAATCATCAACCATCTGCACAGGACCTTTGTTTTCAAAGCCTTTTATCCTAATAACAAATAAATATTACTTTAACTTCTACCATCAAAGTTTCTTTGATGGTAGATGTAAATGTAACGGGGTGAGAGGCCATTTTTTTAACTGGTCAGGAGAAAAGCAGAGGAAGTAAAGTCTGCACAGATACAGTATATCAACAAAGATGTGGCATAAATTGTTACATGAAAATCAATGCTGAAAATTAAAGTAAAGTAAAGATTATATAATCTAACTACTGTTATTCAGCTGAAGAACACATTCGATAACACTAATACTGCCTATTGCTGTGGACATTAAAAGTGTTTAGAGCATAAGATGACACACCAGCTTTTTGTAGTAAACACTTGAGGCCAAGATGCCACAGCCAAATGTTACATTGTCATGGTTATGTTAAGTTTGTGATCTTAAAAAGAAAAAAAAAATCAACTACATGCGGTAATCATGTGTTCAGCAGCTCACTGTAAGTCAATAACTTGATGCATGTCACCTTGATCGGGTTTGTGTTGACAGTCTGATTATGCACAGGAGATTAAAAGTACCCTGTCAGGTTAATTTCCAGCTCCATATTTTATTTCTGGGGCTATGTGCAGCCCTTCAGCTCATGCACTGTCTGCAAAAAGATGTTATAGTTCCAGTTCCCATTCCTTTCAGCCAACTTTTTTTTTTTCTGATTTGCTGCTTCCCATAAAAAGATGTTTTGAACTGGGTAGTTGTAGATCTGGTATGTTCAGATCTACAGTGCCTGAGGTGACCAGATCAAACATGTGACCTAAATTCTCTCACAAACACACACACACACACACACACACACACACACACACACACACACACACACACACACACTGTGACAACGTGACAATGCATACATCCGTTGATATTTTCCCGGATAGTACAAGTACTCGTTATGGAAGATGCTTTGGTAATTTGTTACATAAATTGAGTGTATTTTCTATACTGCAACTTGTGTATAAATACATATATATATAATTAATATATCATGACTGCTATCTTAATATGAACACATAGTGCTTTAAGAACCTATTACCAAGAAAACTTTCATTTCAACTGATACTCTCACACTGGTGTCATAAATGCTCTGGCACATTTCTTAATTTCCTTGTGGTGATCCAATATGGTTAATGAATCTTGCTGAGTGGATTGTAGAACTTAATGGGAGCTAGCTGTGCAAATCTTCAGTTTTAATAGCTGATTGTTCAGATGGTTGTTTGCCTACTTTAAAATAAACCATAATCATTTTTATCATTATTATTCTGTGATGTAAATATTCACTTAAGCCATTTCCTAAATTAGATTTACTTGAATAACAAAAAACGAACTTGGAATAAGGAATCACATCATGTTAAACTCTGGATGAACTATAACGGTGGCACGCCGCGCTAACACCTCAAGGACGAGGAATTTCACTGAAAAGAAACTATTGCACTGGAGCAGAGGTGGACCTTATTAAGTTGGATGCCAATTACCAAGATTTGTCAACAATACAGAGGCACTGCCAGATAGCACTTCAATATACGTTTTCAAAGCTAGACGAGCCAGTGGCTAAAGAAGCAAAGAGGCTAAATCATCTGTGGTCAGCCTGAAGGCAAGCTGGTCCACCTGTACGGCTTTCATGAAATATTTATGTTATTTACCTCTGTATATTACTGGTCTAACATATTTAATAGGGTAGTATTTTCAGTTGTCAGTTCCAATTGCTTTCTCCCCCTATCCCCTCGTCCTTACATCTAAACCAAATACCTTCTGCGTCCCACTTGAGTTAAAAGGCAATTAAACGTCAAAACAACAATCAACCTCCTAGTTATGAACGCTGCCCTCAAGGGAACCCCCTCCTGCATGTTTGGCTGGATTTGTGCATGGTTGTCAACAGCCCTTACCAAACTTGTCTGCTGCAGTGATGCAGCATGAAAAGATCTGAGGTAAAAGGTCAAGGCTATATAACTGAGTCTAATAAAATATATTGAAGTACTGCACGCAGCCTGTAGGAACTGGCTTGTTTTGCACCAATGAAATAATAAAGTTTTTGATCATTTATTAGCTATTTCTGTTCTATGTACATGTGTGAATATGCGTATATGATTGAAACTGAGTAATACGGTGTAATAAAATGAAATTATTTACCTGAACTATGTGTCATACTTGCACCAAACACAGTCTTAATCCTTTTTCACATGTCATTCTTGGTCAACTGCAGCACAGTCCCACAGCATGTGTTTTGCGAGGTCAAACCAAAGGAATCCAAAATGGAAGTTCCAAATTTCAG
This sequence comes from Pundamilia nyererei, assembly GCF_000239375.1. NCBI lineage: Eukaryota > Metazoa > Chordata > Actinopteri > Cichliformes > Cichlidae > Pundamilia > Pundamilia nyererei. Next base: position 2,107,193 of record NW_005187481.1, on the reverse strand, counting down.
ATATGCGGGCAGCAGAAGTACAAAATCCAACTTGTATGTCGAATCTCACTGCTTCAAGGTTTGGCACAACTCTCTCTTTAAACAATGGCCAAGCCCAGCATGTAAACACTGAAACTGTTATACGCTGCCTTCGAGCCTTATCGTTAATAGGACTTGGAATTGAGTTTTAAGTTGTGGTGTGGCGAGGGGCTTACTCTTAATTCGGATGTTCAAACACTAAACAAATCAAGTCCGTCACTGCTGCAACTACTGTTTCTCTGGTAACTAGTTTCAGCCTTTTGCACATTGTATCATTCCAGTGAATTGAGACCAATAGCAAAGTGCACCATTTTTCAAAAGTAGAGCAAATAAGTATGGATTTGGCTGCTCAATGTTGCTTAACAGAGCACATTTATGAAAGCAAAGTCAATATTGTATTAAGTGGGGCATATGTGTTATATCACCTGCAATAAGGTGATGTTACCAGGAGATGGCAGCAAAACTCATTCATGCACCAGATCAAAAATAATTTCCTATTGCTTGTTTTGACTGGTGTGTGATGAGAGAGGCGGCTCTCCATGTGTTGTTCATTTGTTGTTTTTATTGTTTTATCACAACCTAGTGTTTCATAGTTGAACACACTGCACAGTAGCGACAGTGTAAGGCTCAAATGCATGCCAAACTCTATATCTGAACATTTTCTTTCATCTGCCATATTCCAATTTAGTTCATTCCTATTCAAATACACCTCAGTAGTATGTTTTTCCTCCTTTCCTCTGCCTTCAGTGCAAGAATAATGATTTAGTCACGTGGAATGACTCCCAAAAAAATAAAAAAAAATTTTATGTTGCTTTTCACCACTTGATGGCAGTGTAACTGTGGACATTTGATTTTCTTCATTTGATTAAAACAATATATTAGATCAGATAAGGGGGAAATATGCACCCTGTTTAATTCACAGTTTAATTAAAAGACAAAACCGAAAAAAAAAAAAACATCGACACATGGAATAGGAATGCTGTGTCCTAGAGATGTGAAAGAGTACCTCAAGAGATCTGGATCTACTGCCTATTGGTCAATAGGCAGTAGATCCAGATCTCAAAACAGAAGAAGAACTTTTGATTTTTGAGGAGATCTCTATTTGCCTGTACTTTGCCACTTAATCTGTGTGCCACAAACATTTTAAAAGCTGCATATATACTGATATACTCTTTGTTCTTTAGTGGAATCTGTCTTGTTTAGTTGAGCAGGAAAAAGTCTGAAATGGTTAACAGCCTGTTGTGAAGCAGTCTCTGTCAGTGTTAGGAGAACTAGAGGCAGCCTGCTGGCAAAGTTTTAATGCTTTAAACAAACCACTGTGTATTGTGCTAAGATGAATATTTCATTATGAATGTCACAGCATGTAATGATGTGACCCCAGCTTTGTATATAACCATCACCATTCTGCTGCGATCCGTGCAGTGCTTCGGCAGAGATAATTAGATGGTTCTATGCCCTGAAGTTGTTGGGCTGTTCTGGGGGCAAAGTGGAGTCCACTCCACTCCCAGATGAATGTAAAGTAATTACCTTGTATGCAACCTAGCAAATGTTTTTGGCTCTTAATGCTCTTATGTAGACAACCCGTGGGCATTTTAAGGTCACCGACTTTTCATCTGTGTACTTTAGACTAAACCAGCATTTTTGGTTCTTGTCAACAATAAGTAGACTGCCTGCATCAAACAAATACAAAATAGTTTTTTTCTTGCACCTTGATGCATTGAGACCCCATATTCTGTTTTGTCAAAATTGTCAACCAATGAACTTTTCTTAAACTCCCCACGTCACCTCAAGTTAGGCGCTGCGGCTGTCATTCAGCCAGGAACACGGGGACGTTATACAAGGTGTGTCAGGGAGATACAGCACAGATTCAAAAGCCCGGGGCACAATGTGTATTAAGGTTAATTTGAACTGATTAGATTAAGAAGAGAGGGGGGGGGATGTTGCTGTTGGGAACAAATGCATTGTGGTGTGTCCTGCTGTGGAAGCTGCACAGAGTGCTTTTTCCTTTGCTTCGTAGTGAGTGACACTTAATGCTGAGGGAGAGCCTCAGCACAAAGTTCAGCTCTTAAAATACCCAGCACCTGGTCATGCTTGAAGAGAGAGTCAAATTGGCAGCATCTGCAACAAGGAAGGCACTCTGAATGAGGCAGGTTTTTAATAGTATAGCTCTCCTCACTACTTTCCTATTATTGTCGTCCTTGATGTCCATTAAATTGAGTTGTGTTTACTTTTCTCTGTATAGTGTCTTCATATTATGTGGTCTGCCCCAGGAGAGTTCAACTGATTTCCCCTGTTTTCTTCCGTTTCTTATTTGTTGGTCCCTGTCCTGCCACCTGAGACCGAGACTGAAGTTACCACTTTTTTATCTACGTGTATGTTACATCCACCATCTGTTTGTCTTTTCCTCTCTGTTATTGCTCCTCATTGTAAGCCTCAAAATATATATGTTTTTTCCCAGTCCTTGCTGTGTTGTTGTGCTGGGTTCTTTGGAAGCCTAATTTTCTCACTGTATATAGCTTTTGCACTTTTAAAACACTTTGCATGATGAGCACTATAAACCCGAAACACACCACAAAAACTGGTCATTTGGGCTTAACAGCTTGCAAAAACTGATAATTAAGTGTCCAGAGCAATGCTAGGAACTTTATGAAGCTGTATTTGTCCATAACATTGCTTAAAATTCACAATACGACAGTAGTGACACACTTGCTTAGCAGCTAAAGTCATTACTAATTCATCTTGTAGGTAACTCAAGATTAAAAGGACTAATCATGAAACTGGGAAAGGAATGAATATTTTTGTTTGTTTGTTTGATTTGGTTTTTTTAAGTTAAAATTGCAAAAAAAAACAAAAAAACAATTCAGAAAATAAAATTTGCAGGAAATTAAGGAGAGTATTGTGTGAGCATAAAGAAAATTATATGTGATTTTTACTAAGATATGCTAAGAGAAAAATGGTGAGTAAGTCAGTTAAATGTTCCAAACCTGCATGTATTTTGGGGCTTAGGCATGCAGAGTTATTGCTTAGTAGGATATGAGAATGTGACTTTGTCCATTTTAGTGGGTTCATTTGATTAAAAGATGCCCTATATTGTTACATTTCCTATATAACCACTATGCAGAAATATAACACCCCAATGAGTCATTAACCACAGAGCTAGCAAATGAAGGCAACGTCACTGAAATATTCATGCCCTCTGCAAGCCAAACTTTACCACTTGAAAAAAAATAAGAACTGCGTCTATCACATAACTTCATATCCTCCTTTAAGCATTGCATTTCTGCTGGTAGATCGCTCATCATAATGCATACGAAAAATGCACATTGCTCTGTGCCAACTTCTGTCAAATATATATCACTTGAGGAAAATTAAATCACAAGGAGACACGGCTGGATATGGATGGTTCACTTGCATCAGTGTTAATATTGTGTAAAATTACATCAGCCAGGAATGAAAGTGTCTACATCTCCTTTCCAATTAAGCTCCCTTTACGACATATTAAGAGCTCAACTTAAGCTGTGGGCAGCAGAGGATGCATTTCAGCAGATCTGGATTTCCCTTCATTCCGTCTGGCATAGTGTATATGTGAAGAAATTACTAAGCCCCACAAGATTTTAGTTTTTGGAATAGAAAAAATACTGGAGCCAATTTGAGACTCTTCATCTGTAAGCTGTTTTAAGCCTCACTAAGAGCTTAGCTTTTCCTTATTAGTGCTTGCTGCTATATTCAACAGATATTCCTTTTACCTCTCTTTGCCACCCATCTATTTACCTCAGATGCAGTATTATGTGCTGATGACTTGAAGCAGACACCTTAAGCTCACTCCTGTCACAGAGCTGCATGTTAAATTCAGGGCATAGTGGTGATAACACTACAGGAGGTAGATCTTACTGACTGTTGGTTCAGCATGCAATGTACTGTATGTTCTTCAGCTACAGCTTTCAGTCTCAGAGTTTGCCTGAGAGTCCAATGAAGGAGAATGTGCTTTATTTTAAGGAGTCCGTTCAAGGATGGATATTTTTTGTTTTGTTTTGTTTTGTTTTTAACATTTAAGGTGTCATTACTCCGCATGAATATTACTTGCTCCTGAAGACAGCACCATATTTTATGTATATGAAAGGAACTTTTTTTCCCTCCCTCTAAGAATCTAAGAATAGGCTGATTTTCCAACTAGATGTGCAGTGCGCAGCACCTCTCCAGGGAATGAATGCAAATCTGTTGGATATATTCCTTTGTAACTCTGCTGTCTTGAGAGTGCCATCTATAGTATATTATGTATACGCTTTTCTTCCATTTATTCTGTCTGTTTGACACTCAAAACAATAGCACTGAATAACAAGTGTGTAGAGGCTGCTAGAGACACTGACGGTCTCTCTCATTTTTACTTTTGTACATTTTTTAGAATAGAATAGACTTCTTTTTTCTGAACATGGGAAGTTATTTGAATATTTTAAAAAGTGCAAACAAAAATGCATAAACATTTTTTCAACTTAGTGAACAGTGGGTGTTGGAGTGGCAGCAAATGTGCAGTTTTGTAGAAACAGATGTCTTTGTAACATAGTGTATTTAAAAAAGAGCGCATTGAATACCTCCTAGAAGGTTTATTTACCACAGCCCATAAGTAGGGGGCAGTAGTGCAATACAAACAATTGGTAATTGCTGCAAAGGCAATAATCAAAACAACTGCAGAGGCAGACAAAGCTGTGGTAGAGGTTGGATAAACATAGTGTGTGCTTCTGTGCAGCTCAAAATTGTAAATACCTGTAAATACCTCTTAAATGTGCAGGCAAACGAGACTGACTGTGATACTGTGATATTCAGAGCTGGCCTATGGAGGAAATGTTGTGCTTTGATTATAAATATACACTGGCAGCATAGCAGGAAATATGATTTGTCTGAACGGTGAAGGAAAAAAGAACACTAAGCTGACGGTTGCCACAAATATTTCAATATTTTTTAGTACTTCAACAGCTGCTTAGCACTCTGCCACAATCTCTTTGATTGCTTCCACTGTACTCAGTGTGTTACATAAACATACTAAAAATAAAAAATTTAAAAACATAAGATGTTAAAAAATTCTTTCCAGACATAAGTCTAAGCAACTCGGTAGGCTCAGTTCAGGATCCTGTCCAGCTCACTGGGTGGTTTTGGGAGATGGTTTATTATAAAGGGATTACAACATACAGGTATATATTAATTGTTCATTGTTGTTCCACATTATGTGGCATTTCTGATCTAGTGGTCTTCATCCATCCATTCATCCAACTTCAGACTTCCAAGGACAGTTCCACAGTTTCATGATGTCCCGGATCTTCCAGTGCAGAAGCAAAATTAAGGAGAACGCTAACAAGAGCGTGTTAAATAGTCACAAACAGCAAAGTTATGCTGTAAAATAGCTATAAAATAGAATTAAACTTGTCACAACAATTAATACCTTTAACATACAGTGTCACTCCCTCTTTGTTCATGTCTGCATAGCCTTGGGCGGTTCAAAATCATCTTAATCCACGCTGTCAGCTCTCCACTGACACCAAGGGAAACTTTCCCCCATTATTCAAGCTGACATGACTGATATCTTTGCAAACTTTTGGATCTCCACTTGAATTTAAAATAAAGTTGCGTGGGTTTTAGAAACAGAACACACTGTGTTTGTGGCAGAGGTCTTGTCTAACATACAGAGAAAGCCACTATATTTTCTTATGTCATTCAAACATATGGAACTGAACAAAGTCTCAGACCAGCTTTTAGGATGAAAAACTGTTTGGAACAAAAGAAGCTACAGAAGCTCGTCTACTCAACCTGCTACAAAGTCATCAAAAAGGCTCCTTATGCTCAGCAGCAGAGAATGGCCTCTTACTCTGACTGCCATGGTGACTGTAGCAAGTCACAATACTGGTGTCAGAGAGAGTGGTTTTAAATTTCTTGTCTTGCTTTTTGAAAAACATAAATTACAACTCGATCATTTGGGGGAAAATGTGAGGCAATCTCCAGTGACAGATATATGACACACAAGCAACAGAGGTCACAAAACAATTTTCACAACAGTTCAAGAGCGATATCTACAGTTGGTTATGTTTTTTCTAGACCTAAAAAAATGGCACATAGATCTGTGTGTGTAGCTTTTAGGTCTTAAGAGTACCAGCTGTCACCATAAATCTGCATAAGGCCTATTTCCAATGCATGCAAATGTTCTTCAAAACACTGGAATTTAGCCCAGAATCCCAGCACCTGGAAAGTGGTATGATTGCAGCTGGGATGCATACTTTCTTCCCTTCTATTCACACTGTTGATATGAGTATTCAGTGCAGGGTTACAGTGACCAAAGAGTATTTAGGGCCACAGGAATGAACATTCTTGGGTACAATTTTGGTATGAGCTGTCTTTACACTAAAACATGTCATTATGCCATATTCTTGTTATTAATTGGTTCCTTTGTAGACATGAATATCAGAGAAATATCATAATCCATACCATCTATATGAATAAAATGAGTTTGTAGTATTTGGATATGAACCATAATGTATTGTAAACTGCCTAAAGGTTTAAATCAGAAGTGTGGAATAAAAAGCTATACAGTCCTATCTGTCTTTCAGTAAGGGAGATATTGCTACTGGCTATTTCCCAACATTGTTTCTTGCTAAAACAATATTGAAAAATACAATTTTCCAACATAAATGTCCAATTTCATTTCATTTTTTCAAATATTTACACAAAGTAAACTAATCTCTCTCAAGCTTTTAGGTCATTGCTTTGTTTTCAGGTTGCTGTGGATTACCAGAATTTAACACAGCAATAGCGCATTAGGCCTTATTACAGCTACAGAAATAATCCACCTGCCTGCTCATATTAGCGTCATCTCTCACAGGAATATTCGAACAAAAATATCTCTCGTCCGACAAATCAGCAAAGTTGTATTACAAGAAATGCACAGAAGCGCATACTTATTACAAGAATTCACCCAGCCAGTATGAAAATTTGTGCACAGTGTTAGAGACTGCAGCATGTAATATTAACAATACTTGACAGTGATCTCTATACACGTAGCCAACAGTTACCGCCGCCGTTCACTGTAGGAATATCACTATAGCTAGGTCTTCAGGTAGAGTTGACAAATGAAGCTATAACAAGTTCAAGAGCAACGACTACTTTGGCAAATTAAAATTCCTTTACCAGCATCTCCTCATCAAATGTCTCACTTCTGTTCTCAGGCAGACAGCTTCTCAAGCCTGTGTTCTTCTATACCTAATCACTCTCCATTCAATCTGAGTGTATTACCTGATTTAGCCACAAATAATGAGCTTCTCCTTGGACATTGATCCATTTAATGAAGATCTACCAAGACCAGTCTAATCCCTGCTGGCTGTTCACAATCCGCAGTCTGTACTACCTTAGCGATCAGACTTGTCTATATCCCCCTAACCAAAAAAGGGGGACATGATTGAAAGACATAGCCCAATTTGATGCCTTTGTTTCTCCAATAAAAACCCAACTATTTTACAAAATATGCCCTATATGCTGTGTACAGTGGAACTGCTGTAAAAGCTACATATCTGAGAATTCCTCTTCCTGATTTCCAAGAACTCAAAGGCCATTCTCTAACATAAACTGAAATTTAAAAAAAGAGAAATATATATAACACAGAAAGTTAATTCTAAGTAACTTGCTTGGCCAATCATTACCAGCTTCATATTACTGAAAAGCTAATACACAGTATAGCTGTTTTCATTTGAGTATAAATCTGATATTTCTCTCATATACAACAGCCTTGACCCTCTCAGCTGTGTATTGCATATTTCTTAAGGATTAGAAGTATTTTAATACTATGTGAGTAATATAAGACTATAATATGTATGCAGCAAAATTCGAGCAAGCTGCTGTATCCCATTTCCTTCAAGGTTCAATGTGGTGTGTGTTCAGAAAAACTGCATACCTTGATTGTAACGAGTGGTTATTTGAGTTACCGTTGCTTTCATATCAGCTTCAAGCACTCTGACCATTCTCCTCTGGCCTCTAGAATCAACAAGGCATTTTCACCCAAAGATCTGTCACTCGCACAATATTTTCTTTTCTTTTTTGGACCATTCTCGGTAAACCCCAGACGTGATCGTGCTGGAAAATCCTTGTAGATCTGCAGTTTCTAAAATACTCAGACCAGCTTATCTGGCAGCATTAAACACATTTAAACCACCTTTCTTCCCCATTCTGATGCTCAGTTTAAAATTCAGCAGTTTGTCTTGACCATGTCCACATTCCTAAATGCAATTTAGGGATGTAGACATGAGTCAATATTTCATCCAATTTATATTCATATAACACTATAACAATTTCTTATAGAATTCTTCTTATTGGACCTGTTGAATGACTTGCAGTACCATCACAGCTAAAATGTAAAAACAGCAGTTTTTGTCTCGTTTATGTTATTTTAAAGTTGTTATTTTAAAAGCTGTATTTTTTTAATTATTTATTAGTGGGTGGGGGGCAAGGACCATATAACATGGCAGTTTTAAGGTTATGGTTTCCTATTTTTTTCAAAGGCATAAGAGTGGCATCAATTTTGTCAGCTAATGCTTCGTAAGAAGGCATAAAATATTTCATAAGATTTTGAACCTTTTCTGTAACAAAATAGGTTTCATAATAACAAACTTCACGAAGAGTTTTTTTTTTTTTTTTTACATTCATGAATAAATGTTTTTAGTACATTTTCTATTAAACTTGGCAAAGGCTCCAGAGAGAAGCCTGAACAACCTCCTGCCAATGTGAGGGAGCAACAACAATATCAAAGTCTTTTTGGATCACTAAATCCCTTACCCAGTCACGCAAAGTCAAGCCTTAAACCCTCAGTCACTTATATCCACTGGCTCATTCTTTCGGTCACTGCCCAGAAGCCTTATGACCGCAGGTCAGTGGCAAAGAGAAGACTGATCAGAAAACAGAGTTTCATTTGATGCACAAAACCAGCAAACTCACTGTTCCTCTTACTCCTGCTTCCTGACAAACCCGCACTGCTCTGCATGGATCATATCACCCCATTAATCGAGCGGCCTGCCATTTATCTAGGAGAGAACTTTTCCCTCAGAAGTAGAGGAGCTGTGTAAACTCGATAGAGTAAAATGAATGCATTTTTTTACTCAAAGAAATGCAAATTTATGCAGGAAAGTCATCCAAAATCTAATAAGATCATCTAGTATGGAGGAGTGCATGACAGATTTCAAGAGGAGACCTGTGGCGTAAGTACAATTTAGGTATTAGCTTTCTGGCATGCATTGTTCTTGGGTTATTATGTTTCTCAAGACTGTGCCTACACACAAGCATGTCACAATGATGCATAATGTCCCACACCTATTGCACTGTAACAAGACACAGTACGCAGCAGTCCTCACATTATTAATACACATCTATCATCTGTACTTCTTATGAATTGGAATCCTTGGGCTACATTTGTTAATAAAACTTTGCGCTGTTAGGATCTCAGTGCAAACACAAACTTTAAATGGTTTAATGTACTAATAACAATTTACAAACTGTCATCACTCACTTCAGTTAATATCACATAAACTTTTCCACATGTGAAAATATATAACCATGAATTGTTTAAAAAAAACTGCTATGTTCACAACATAATTGTTCATAAACAATAATGATGGGAATGATATGAATCCAGTCACAGGAAGAGATGGTGCAGATTCATTTTGTCATTGGAAGCATGTGTAAACCTAACATGAAATTTCTTGTTTAATCTCCTATATTAAATTGGTTTCATACAGGAAGTTACAAGAAACAACAGAAAACATGTTTGGGAGGTGGGGGGAGTATTTCAGCTGTGACATTTGGCCAATAACCTGTCACGTCCATCAGCAAAACATATATTAAAAGAAATCATATCTTTGTCATTAACAGAAACATAATTTCTAAATCAGATTTCAAATTACAAATACTGACACAAGCTTTCTGTCTCTCAATGTTTAAAAAACAAACAAAACAAAAGAAACACAGAACCAGTGCTATTTTAAAAACATCTAACAAGATTAAGAGGTGAGTGCCACATAACTCTCTCACCCATGACTAGCCGTTTGAAACACAGAAAGAGGCCATTTCTATGGAAATCCAATGTTTACACGCATGGGAGAAGTCTATTATCTGCCATTTTGAAAATGTGCACAGTGCTTCCTGGGGTTTCTACCTCATATTGCTCTCAGCATTTTCTTCCTTGTTTTCTTCTTTCTCCCCTGTGCTCATCCAGAGGAAAAACAAATGGTTTAAATGTCCTTTTGCCTGATTAAGCAAAAACCCTTTCTGCTTCTTCTACATCTATATATTGCCAGAGAAGTTTCCCACTAGTGTCCCCAAAGTACCTCTTTCAGAAGCTGAATGGGGTCTTTTTCACCTTGAAAGCATTTAAATGGAGTTGCTAGGATTGGACTCTTCTCTCCCCACTCTTGCAAGGTATGTCAGGAGTTCAATGGTGTCTTGTGAAGCGTGAAGTTATACAGGGGAAGCAATGTGACTACGGCAAGAGAATAAAGTGACAGTAATGCATTGACAACACCACTCATCTCCCAGAAAGTAAATACATCTCTTGAAAAGAGACATCGTGTGATGTTTAGCTTTGATTTTTTAAGAGTCCTACAAAAGTATCCCAAGAGGTATGATACACTTTGAAATTTAAAGAACAGGTTTGATCCAGAAAAGCACAGCAACACGGGAACTCGAAAGAACCTCAGTGGAGACAGTTATTCCCATGGTTTTTGATTTGCATTGCATACTTACTTTATTCACAGCCTGCTGGGTCTGGAGGATCAAATCTGCCTTCTCAAACTCAAGGAGACAAAGGGCAACGTTTCAGAGTGAGGAGCCAATACTCTTTGCCCTTAAACAGGTGGGATGGCATACAGTGATGTCCCTGCGCATGTGTTAGATGACGGCCTTTTCTAAGCAGCATCTACTCTACTTTATGTACTGTAGCTGTTCTACAGCCTAATTCGGTGTAATTATCCCCACTTTGTTGTGTAAACTCAAATTTACAACTGGTAAATTCAGTAATCATGATGCCAATGCCAATCACGTTGCCCTAGCCTTAAAGAATCCAGGTCAGAAAGGAACACAGAGGTTTCCCCCAGCAGAACCTCATTCTTTTTCCTGTGAAGCTGTTTTTCTCAGACTTCAGACTCTTACTGTAATAGGCCCAAGTACAGTAGTCCACCAGTTAACAGACATTCCTTGTGACTGTGCCTGCTGTGTTGTTGTGTTGTTACAAAAGAGATCCCAAAGAGTGATTTGATCCTTCATAAGTCAGTCAGACCTTCACAATTTTAGATTTCCATTCTAGTTTTTTTTTTTTTATAAGCTTCCAACTACATCGTGTTGTATTTGGAAGGAAGGTCAGACCATTTTTCCATGACATGTATAAAAAAAACCACACCCACACATGATCCTTATAATTCATGATGTTCAACCACATTTGAAAATAGGGGGAGGAGATGAAGGGAGAAACTTACTACCACAACAAAATACTTTTTTCATTGCAACTGAAGCATTGCACTGTTTTGGAATACATTGATCCTTGAGATAGCAATGCAATGGACTTGGAACCTGTCCAGGGTATATTCTGCCTTTTAACCCCCCCCCCCCCCGGGATATGCTACGGCACTATCCCAGAGGGTGCCCACTACCACCCTGTATCCTAGCTGAATGAGCAGTTAACAGAATGGAAGGATGGATGAATCAATACAGCTTCATGTATCTTGTGGAATAAACAAAGAAACAAAATGATTCAGTGATCTCCATTAACTAGTCTGGTTTGTTAACCTAGTATTATCAGTCCTAGAACTAATTGCTTTTAATGTTTATGTGATCTGTATTACTTAATTAAGTAAGACCATGTGGATATTATTCTATTGACTTGTAATTGACATTTTTGTTTGTTTGTTTTCTGGAAAGTATTTGGTTTTTATATTGTAGAAAAAAACAGTAAGTATAATATAATACTTACTTTTAATAGTATAAAAGCAAGAAAAGTAAAAAAAAATGCTCTTTAGAAATTGAAAATGGAAAATA
>NW_005187481.1:2082953-2095057 GCF_000239375.1 Pundamilia nyererei | reverse complement strand
TATTATTAAGGTGCTGAGTGCAGTGGCAATGCCTTGAAAATCCAAAAAGTCACTGATCTGAGCAATTTTTATAATAGTTTTATTATATCAATTACTCGGATCACTAGTTTGATTTTCAAGGCATTGCCACTGCACTCAGCACCCTGAGCGGTGAGACAGAGGTTTGACACTTGTATGCAGGTTTGGACTTTGTGGTCAGGACACATGTCTACTCTGTCTACTCTCAGTAAGGCTGAGCGTGAGCGTGTTGAGCACACTGTCACACACACCATCTGTTACCTCCAACACTTCTGGCTTGGACAAACACAGCTATGAGCAGGTAATGGTGCAGACAAAACTTCTGACCTTGACACTGTCTCCTATGTGTGATCAGCGCGGGGAGAGAGGTAGATTGATGAGAGTCTTTTTGATTTTGGTTTGTGTGAGAAAGGCAGCAGAATCCCACGTTGCCTGGAAACCTGTCTATCTTGTAGTGTGCGATGAAAGATGGGGTCTTTCTCTGCCTCCCTTATCTTATTCAACTTCAAGATAAACATCAAATCACCACACTCAATAAATGTATTTCTTTTTTTTTAACCTTATGCAAGATCTCACATGCCAGTACACAAATACTTATGCAACATAACCTTTTTCAGGTGCATTCATTCATCTATTTTAATTGAGGGATACTTAAAAATACTTTTACTTAATAAGTAACTTAATTAATAACATTTGGGATTTTAAAATAAAGCACAGAACAAGCACCATAGAATATGTGTTAGCATGTGCTATTCATCAGTGTTAATGATGAATAGCAGCATTATGTATCAAGTTATTTGCCACAATTACACTCACCGTGTTCTTGAAGATTCCTCTACTTGTCATTAAAGTTCACCTTGATGGATTTTGTGAGGTTTTTAATTTCTTGAAAAGCCTATTTATTATCTCCTCTTTGTACTTCCGAGAGGCAGGGCTCGCTGTGAGCTAAGGTCACTTTGAACATCAAATTTTGAAAAACTGTCATTTGGTGTCAGGTCACTTAAAGCGACCATTCCTTTGTGGTTTGGCAGGAATGGTAATGCAGTACTTTATTCCTCCCAGATGACACTTAATGACAGTAATCTAGTTTTGGTAAAGGCTTGCCCTTTTAAGGCAAAGAGTTATAGACATAAAAGATGTCTCCACAACACCAAGAACAAGGCTGCTGCCATAGGAAAAAAAATATTTTGAAAACACAATTGTGTGATAAATGAGATCTATCCAGTGTAAATAATTCTGTTCACTTTACACCCCTTTCATACAGACTAATTTTAGTCATTGTCCACAATTATTATTCGATCTACTGCTGTGAACACAGCACTAAAAAAATGCTTTAATTTCACTCGCCAGATCAATAGCACCTGATACAGCCTCATCTCATTCTCATCTAACAGTGAGGCACTGCGTTTATAATGCTATTGACAATATTGAGCAGTATTGACGAAAAAACTGGATAAGAGCCTCAGGCAGCGGGCAGGAATGAAGTGCCATTTCTTCACAGCTGTACACCTTTGTAATAGCTCTCTCAACCATGAACATGAATATAAAATGCCAGCTACTAAAAATCAGACAGCTTTGTTTCAATCGTTTTACTCAACCGTTCGTGTCTTTTGGCGGGGTGACGCTGGGTCAAGTTCAGGAGGAGACAAATGATAACAGAAATGATGCATCAGCTCTGAGAGAGCACATCTGCAAGATAAAGGAGGAATGTTTGTGTGCTGGATACACAAAATGGCTCTAGTATATCTAGTTGCAGGTGCAATGTTGGGAATGGGAATAATGTGTTGGGGGATCTAACACCGAGTCTCTAAAAGTATAAACCGAGCAAGTGTATGTTACGCATTCTGATGTTTTAATTCATTCAAACGGAGATGAACTAGCTAAATATATATTTATACATGTATAATAACATTTTGAAATAGCAGTTAGGTTTAATAAGGCGTGCTTTAAGATCTTATCAGTCCAAGTACATACAAATTGAATGAAAGGAAATAAAATCTAATAGAAGCCAGCCAAAACAGCGCGCTTTCATTTACTCGACTCTCATCATGTTGCTGACTATGCCTATGAGTATATCAGCTGTCTGTGATCTCCTTGAAAAACAGAAAGAAAGAAAACGACTCCTGACCATAGCTGTACCAGTTCAGATCTAAACTGCTGCTGAGTTTTAATGCTCAGATTTATTGTGCTTGTTACATTCGCGCGGCTTTTTCTCCCAGGGCAAGAGAGAGGAGAGGAGGGGCTGAGCTGTGCTGTGCTGCACCGTTCAGCTGCTCACCTCTCACTGAATCCCGTCTCCACCTTTCATCCCTCAACTTGTCCCACGTAGGGATGGATGAGTTCCACCGCCGTCGGACCTTGTAAAGTATCAGACCAATGCGTCTGAACTGGGGGACCGACAGTCACTGGAGGGTCTTTGGGCGTCGGTGATGTTTGCAATTGGTGACTGCAGAAACTGCCAACGTGTCGGCGAGTCGACAGACCACAGCTTACTTGTGCGCTCTTGGAGTGGGAGAATGGACATGTGAATGAGAACGATTTCCCTCGGCGGCTACAATAACTGTTTTGGTTCTTTTAGTTCACAAATCGTCACAAAGTCTCACAAGTGAAAACAGGATTGATGAGATTCTTTTTCATTTTTTCTTTTTTTGTTTCTGCTTGAGGAGGAATTCATGCGCCGATAGCTCACGAGGCCAATATGCCAGAATGGGTCCTCTACAGTATTTATTTCTCTGTGGACTTCTGCACACCCAGACCTATGGTAAGTTCATACAGTGCATGCATCTCTTACTTAGCGTCGTGGTTAAAAGGATGTCTTGTCCCACGTTATGCTATAGAAAGAATAGTCAACTGTGACCCAATGCGTATTCGACCACAGTGATTCCAGCTTAAGTCCACCAAGAAGATACTGAGTATGGTACGCGATTAACAGCTGGCACCCTTCAATTCTTGGTCATCATATTATATACTTTCTTCTCTTTCTTTTTAGTTTAGCCCCTGTATAAGATTTTGTTCCAGACCAACTATTTAATGGTTAGGTAGACAAAGTGATTATTTATTTATACGGGGTACCCTTAGCTGAATAGATTTCTTACTTGAATTAAATGGTTGACAGCTTATCAATATTGAGTAATCTGACAAAAAAAATGTTCTACTCATGTCGAAACCTATAATGGCTCCTGCTGGACCCACATATTGCTTTAATTCTCTTTATCTTGCGTCAGATACGTGGACTCACGTTCAGGTTGACCAGTTAACTTAATGGACCTTCTGCTGTCTCAAATTTGAAATGTCTAGTCTGATGTGGAGGCAGTGTACCTTCACATAGTCTTAAAATCTGTCCCAAGCTGTGCATGTGTTCAGTACAATGGACCTTTTAACATAAACACTGTATGCACAAAAATTCATTTGCACCTTTACATTTCAAGAATCTTGCGTTGTTCAATCTCCTGAAGTGTTTTGTGCTACTTTGTCCCATATAGCACAAATCTGTGTCAGTAGAGTAAATGTGTGCAGGTGTAAGCACTACACAGCACATAAAGTGGCTTTTGAAACGGGTGTTTCCTGTACACTGGAAATCCTGAGTTTATATGGTACAGTGTGTCAATGCAGCACACAAGAGCAGCAATCATCTTATCTTTATGAAACCTGTAGTTGGGGGGCGGGTGTTGATTGAACGCTGAGGTCATCATAGGAGTTGAAGTTTGTATTGGACTCCTGCTGACAGGTGTTTCCTGTGATTGGCACACCACATTTTTCTATACATTTACTGGGTTGAATCAGCACATTCTGACAGTTACATCATAAGCCATTGTTAATGCATGGCTGTTGCATTGGTTTTAATGGGTTTCTGTGGATATATATGTATTAATATGGAGATATATGTTAATACACATCCAGCATACCCATTCTTATGTTTTCAGTTAAAGGAATCTTCCAAGTTATAAGCTGAAGCTTGTACTGGTAAAACACTGTCAGCGTAACCTGGTTTTTATCAAAGTGTCCACTGCATGTAAGCTCCCAAATAACTACTTATTTTCTGCAAGGCTTTGAGTGTGGGCTTCAGCACCATGGATAGTTCTCACTAAATGGACATATTTGGGGAAAAAAATGAGCCTCAAAGGCTGGACATGGACAAAATATTTTAAAAATATTTTAACTGTTCTAAATGTATCTAAATATAACTCTTTACTTTCAGACTCCATTAAAATTATATCTGCCTTTTTAACCCCCATTTTAAGGAGTTACATTTAAAAAAAAAATCCAAATCTTTCCCTTCTTTTTTCACTCATTTACATTCAGGGTCATAGTGTGCATGGAGCCTGCCCCGAGTAAGAAATAGACAACCCCCTCCTGATGAGATGCCAGTCTATCACAGGGCCAACAGACTGACAGGACCCCACAGGACCTTCTTGCTGTTAGATGACAGTACCAACCACTGAGCCAATGTGCCACCCACAACTTAAATCATCTAATTTAAATTCTGTTGTCTGACAGAACAAGCCTCAAACTCTGCATTAGCTACTGTGGAGACCGGGTAATGGGAAGACCAATTAAACAAAGCCAGTATTTCACAAAATATGTGTTTGTGTGACTTTGCAGAGCCACACAAATGTTATAGATTATAGAGTTTTAAAAGCATTTTTAATACGCAGTGTATCTCCCTGCTTTGGCATGCTGGTGCCAGCTAATGGAACGCTTTTTGTCAACAAACCTCTTAACATTATAGACCATCACATCAATTTTTATTCACTTTTATGACTTTATTTCAGTTGCTGTAGAGCAGTCAATGATCACGGCTGCCTCTGCAGTTTGTATGATTTGTCCCCCTCACAGTTAAAAAGACAAGAGAAGCCAAACATCACTTTCATTTATTTATTATATATCTTATTTATTTTCTCCGTAAGACAGTCGAAAACGTAAGTTCTAGCGACTTAAACACTACACACTTGACTTGTTTGTATGCACACGACAGAGAAGACCTTTTAACTCAGATATTTTAATGTGCTCATACACCATGGAACAGATGAAAGTTGTGAGATTGTCATGTCGGTAAACAAACACAGTGCCACTACATTCGGGTCATTACTCTGTGACATTTAGAGGTGGAATATATGAAACACCACTGAATTGGTCAATAAATGGAAAAAAAAAAATCAGGCATTCCCGTGACATTTGATGGAGATCAGCTATCAAATACTGGGGGTTACAACGTAAATATTATTTATGGCGAAATATAGCTGTTGATTTGAAAAGCACATAGTGAACTTTGCACATCCTTAGTGTTAAAGTACAAATCAAAAAATCCATTGTAGCAGCTGCTGTTATACACCCACTGTGACAACATGTTTGATGATGTCAGTGTTTGATGGAACGTGTTAATGAAAAAGTTAATGAGATGTAATGACTCCTCAGCTCCTGTCTGTGAAAGTAAATATGGAAGCTTCAGTTTAGAAACACAGTATATTGTAGAGCAAATAAAAACCTGACACTAATCAGCTTTCTTTTTTTTTTCCAGGTACTGTAATCACATTATACTTTGTGTGTTCCACCAATCATATTTACAAATTGATGCAGAGGCATGAGTTACAGTTTAAATTGCAGTGGAAATTATTATTTTAGTGACAGACGAAAACCATTACTTATTTTCCAACATAATTCCCCAAGATTTCTCTCTGTCATCAGCTGTCATTATTTTAATCAAAAGAAGTATGATAATCAACAATTCCCTGTTTTTCTCTCTTTTTTTTTATTTTAGAGAAACTGTGATAAGCCAGTATTGCTTTACTGCTGTTGTATGACACAGTGCATTCTGAGTGCCTATTAACTTTTAAAGGTTGCTCATTTGTAGTTGATATTGCTGTTTTTGGTAACTCAGGGGTTACCAACCTTTATCCCAAACATACTGTTGGTTAAAAAAGAAATATATGTGTATATGAAATAAACATTATCATCATTCCTTTCCTTTAGGGTCTCGTCTTCGCCAGGAAGACTTCCCTCCCCGCATTGTGGAACACCCTTCTGACCTCATTGTGTCCAAAGGGGAGCCAGCCACTCTCAACTGTAAGGCAGAGGGTCGTCCACCGCCTACGGTGGAATGGTACAAAGACGGGGAGCGTGTTGAGACAAACAGGGAAAATCCCCGTTCCCACCGTATGCTGCTTCCCAGTGGGTCCCTCTTCTTCCTGCGCATCGTTCATGGACGACGGAGCAAGCCAGACGATGGCATCTATGTTTGCGTGGCCCGAAACTATCTGGGGGAGGCCAAAAGCCGGAACGCGTCTCTAGAAGTAGCACGTAAGTTTGACTTTTCATTGTGCCCCTCTAGGCACAAAGGTAATAACATGGTCAAAGAAATCTCAATGTCGCATGAAAAAAAAAGGGAAATAAATGAATATGGAGCATGGGTGAGGGTGGTAACCTTTTGTGGGGTATATGAAAATATGAAAATGTGCTAATATTGCATAAAAAAGTAGAGGTTAAATTAAGCAAACAATGTGGAGCTGTTGTGCTACCGTATATGTCATCTGATGTCATCTGTCACGGTGCACGCAAGATCACATAACCTTTCCGCTGAACCTACAAGTGTGTGTTAATTTACCCAGCCGTGTGCATAACGTGTGTGCGCATATGTGTGTGAATATGTTTCCTGACTGCTAGTGAGACCTGTTTGGATGACCTGTTTGAGTAATGTATGGGCAAAGCTGTGAATCGCTCCAGGGAGGGAGAGCAAAAGGAGGCAGGATTTTAACCCAGCGAACTCCCTTTCAGTGTTTGGATTTGGAAAGACGCGGCCAGCTCCCAGCCAGTTCTCTCCCTGTGTGGGAGAAAGGCGCTCTGGGCTATTCACATTTCCATTATGTGCTAAACTGAGCTGATTTCTTGCCATGAACAAGATGCACACACGCTCGGACGCACATGCATGCACACAAAAACACCCACACCGTCTCCCCTGCTCTGTGTTTATCATTAGCACAGATGGGGAATTCCATGCAAACAATATATTGCAATTTGGTTTTAAAATAATAATTTAAAAAAATATTCACCCACCCATGGCATTCTGTTATATTTGCTTTTTAATTCCAAAATAGGTGAATATAAGACATGAACCTAATGACTTGACTATGATGTACTACAATTACATTACTACGGTTAAAACTAGAACATGTCAGAGTCAGAATTATGGCACTGTTGTGGCTTCAGCTGATTTGTCACCCTTGGCTTTATGGGCAAGTCACAGAACAGGAAGGGAAAAAAACTGAGATAAGAACCATGAAGCTAATTGTAGCTCAAGACATTATCTGTAATCTGTGTGCCTTCTTTTTGTGCACCACATGATCTCTTTGCCTTATTGCTGTATTCAGTCCCTGTTGTCTTGTGTTTCTGTTGTCTTCTTTTACTGATGATACCTCGTCTTTGTTTCAAGGCAGTGAACTGTCCTGGAAGTGGTGAGGCTTACGCAGATGCTGGCAATGTAATAGGACATACAAATCGAGCCATAAGAACGAGTGTGTGTCTGTGTGTATGTGTGTATGTGTGCGTCAGAGGATACAACATTGGCTTCCCCATACAAAACGAGACATTGTGGTGTCGGGTATTATAGCTGGTATTATCTAGCATCCCTGTCTCACTGTAATCGGAATTTACACTGCACTTTGTATCACATTTACACTGCACTTCTTGAGCTGTACAGTTGTCTTTGAAGATAGTGAATAATTCTTTCTCATAAAGAAACCAGAGACCCAAAACTGTCGTCATAATGTCAAGAGACACATCTTCTGGCGGCTTCACTGATTCCCTTGACTGAATAGATGCCTACTTTATGAGCACAGTGACTGTGTCAGAGTGATTTTGTGGGGATTTTCTGGTTCTCCCTAAACACAATAAAGCTCATTTGTATGTTGTAGCTCAAACCGGCATTCTGAATTCATTTTCTGAGTTAATTCTCACATTCTTTGGCACTGTTAAAGCTGCAGCTACTTATAAGTTGTTTCTTGGGGGTTTTTTTTCGTGAGAAACCTATGTTATGTGTAGCAACCATACATATGTTGTAAATGTGACTTACCCAAAATAGAGTAGCAACACCTAAATATTAGAAAATATAGAAATGTCTTCCTCAGCATGGCTCAGCAAAGCTTTAATATTCTTTGAAAGGCATGTTTTGTTGCACATCATAGGATACATTCTTGAATCCACACCAATTGGTTTATATTTTTTGTATTCAAAGCACCATCGTAATCATTTTGAGGACATTTTGAAGGATCAGTGTTGGCTCTGAGGAGTACACCTCATGAGTACACTTCGTATTTCTAGATAGAGCCATACATATTTGGAGAATGACACTTTTTTGTGTGTATTTTTTCTTTCTACACCACCTTAGTTAATTTAAATCACACAAGCGAGATGTGATTTGAGTATAAACTTATGGCAGTAATTCAATGGATTTACCAAAAGTAAATGAAATGACTGCCTGAATTCTACAACCCATGGACATCACGAAATGTTGTTTCTGCTCTCTAAGTCCTTTACTGCCACCACCTTTAGTTCCTGTTTTTTGTGGGCCTTTCTGCCTTCAATTTATTTTTCTTTAATAAAAGAAAAGTAACAAGGCCATTGAAGAGTTTCCCATTCTGTTGCCTTGAGAAACTCTTAGGTTGCTTTTGGTGCGCTCTGATTAATTATATATTTGCACTGTGAAGTCCTGTCTGATCAGTTTTGCAGCATTTGGCTGAGTCTGAGCAGAGAAGTAGCACTAGCATAGCCTGCTAGTGCTGCTTCTTTAAGCAGTCACATCATCAATAACCACTCGGTTCCACAGGCAGCCATACATGCCATAACATTACTTCAACCATGTTTGACAGATGATGTGGTATGCTTTGGATCACAAACTGTTTCTCTCCTTCGCCATACTTTTCACTCCTCATAATTGTAGAACAAGTCAAGCTTGGTTTCATATGTCCAAAGATTTTTTCTTTTTTCTTTTTTTCAAAATGTTCCACATTTTTTCTGGCAACGTCAATTGACCAATATTTACATTTATGTAGACGACTTTGACAGTGATGCACCTACCCCCACAAGATGACTTGACTTGGTTAGATGCTACTTTTTGGTGTTGCTGTTCTTGTCAGTGCATTTGTTCTTTTTTAGCAGTGTATCAGATGTTCAATTTCCCAATTCTAACTTTATTATTTTGATTTCCATCCTAATAATTGCCTTCACATGAATCAATCTTCATTGATGTCCACTGCAGTGGTGTACAGAAGCAAAACTAAAAACAAAAAATAAATGGTCCAAATACTCATTAATCTATTTGTACAGCTCAGTATATCTTGTCTATTATAAGGAAGCCCAGGATAGGATCCACATATTTTCAGTATGTATTATATTTATAGTAACTGCCTTGTGTACATAGTGTTAAGGGATCATTTTTGTTTTCCACAGCCTTTCTTACATAAAGGACAGTACATGCCGGGCAGATTTTAGTCTTCTCTGTGTAATTCAGAATATCATGGTTACAGGGATGCATAATCACATGACTCCTCCAGGGACTGCAGGTTCCTGCCAGTATTGCTGCAGCCAAAGTTGTCATGCAATGCTCCGGGTGGGAGCAAACGGGTATACGAAAGTGCTGTGGGGATGATCTGACAGTGAGTCTAGCTCTAGAATGGTCTTTAGGAGTCCACACACATCCTCAGATTTTCTAATGGGCTGTAGCATTGTATCTTAACCAGTGGCTCAGAAAATGTAGCTAACTAGAGGGGTGCTGCTCCCTCGGGTACATTTGTGCTATACAAGCTCAATTTTGGTGGTTCGTCATGCATTTTGTGAGCTTGAGTCTGAGTGAAATTTGAAGAGACATTATTCATTCCGTGTGATGCAAAACACTTCAGCTGTTTAAGATGGCAGCAAAGCTTAAAATATGTAAATTATGCAGATATGCCAGACAAACCTACAGCTGACAGACTGGCATCAACAAATGATGTACCTCACAACATTTGTTTGTCATATAAATTAGCCAGTCCATACTAAAACATCTATTTGCACACATATTTTCTTTCTCCCCTTATGCCTTAACAGGGCTCATGTTAAAGAATTAATAGTAACAGTGCAAATTTAAACCACAGGTTTTTTTGTTGTTGTTGAGAATCATCTAAAAGGACAGACAAAATGTTAGTTTTTCTTGAAATCTGAAGAAATTATTGTGCATAACTCACCATTTCTTTATTTCCTCCATTATTTGATTTGTTATTCACTTAACACATTGGCATATTTTAAAGTCTTTGCCTTTAACTTGCTTCTTGTGCCTAATCATCTAGCTTCAGGCTGACTTCAATACAACTGTGATGTCTAGAGGGACAGTATTAACATATTTTTATACCATCTGCATGGTTATTCCTTCCTTGTTAAATCTTTTAGCGCACTGTGGATATTTTCCAGCACCGTGGTTTTTCAGAGGAAATGTTTTACATTTACATTGACTCTTAGCTGAGCGAGACTGAACTAACCCTGAATAAGTAGAAGTGGAAAAAAATGAAGGCTAGAAAGCATAAATTTTATCCTGTGGACAATGGGAGCATATTTATTTTCTAAGCTGATGGACTATAGCAAGGCACGAAACAGAAGAATTTTCAGCCTTCTCGAGATTCTATTTCCTGACCGTCTTATTTGGTGTATATCTGACACAAATGATAACATCAGCTATTTCAAAGGGAAAAAAAATACCTGTTTATTATTAGAATGTCATGTATTTTTTTCTTGATAAACAAGACCCATTGTGTTTTTGCTACTGTTGCAACATGTCACCTGGATCTCACATCCAAGTATGTAATTTTAATAATCGACAGGCACCTGCTGTCAGTGTGTACAATCACACTTGGCCAACCACTGAGGCAGCTTTTTTACATATTCACTCTGTTAAGTCAGACATTGCAGCTGAGCGCTACTTCTGAGCAACGTGAACAAACAACTGTGCAACCTCCAGGCCACCAGTGGACTGGCACTAATCATCAGAGTGAGTGGCTGATGATGGAATTAGAACAGCTTCCTCAAACTATTAAGAGAAGGGACAGAAAGACATGAACGGTGATGTTTTGAAGGGAGTTGTGGGCGGAGAGGCGGCAGATGCGAGGGTATTCATTAGCACCAAACTCAAGAACAAGACGAGTCCCCTTCTGTTCAACTGTGCTAGGAGAATTAGATGTATAGTCACTCAGCCAGACAATCATCAATTAAATCCTCACAGTCCCAGACAACTAGTGAACTAAGCAGAAACAATGCTAGATAAATCTAGTGCTAGATTTTATTTTATTTTTTTTTACCATAGATCCCTATGGTAATCGTTTTTGCTGAAATATTGAACACAAAATTTTGGAATTTTAGTATAATAGAAGAGTAAATTAATTTACTGACAGTTTGATTTCAGACTGAAATCTGCGAGGTGGGACATGTGAAAAAGTCTTGAGCTGCCCATAACGTCTTTAAATTTTGCCTGGAAAATGGGAAAATAGGTGCAGTGATTCATTGAAACATGTCCAAACATAAATGGAAATAAAGTATATAAGTTAAAAGTTAAACGTTTGTACAATTCTTGAAAGTCAGTATTTGGTAAGACTTTCTTTGTTCTTTAGCACTATCTGAATTCTTTTTGATTGTTGGATTTCTTGCAATTTCTTCAAGTAGTTTTCAGGAATCGTTCATCAGGCATCTTTTATCTAAAGCTTTTTTTTTTGTTTGCTTTTGTTCTGTTCTCCACCATAGAACCAAGTTCGCCAGAGCTTCTCTTTATATTTTTACATGTTGTACTGCCATTTTTGGGAGCATTACAAGTTGCTGTACGTCAATACAACCGTTCTATCCCAAATGTAATAATATGTATGCATTAAGTCCATAGTAAGTACATAAATTGCAAAAAAAGGGCAATAAACTACAAAAAAAGGAAATAGTTTTTGCTTTTTAAACATATTTCTAGTTAGAGAAATTTCAGAGGTATATACTTAAAAACTGTGAATACAAAAAAAGTTGCAGAAAATAGTTTCCAACCACAGGAAAATAATTTTGAATGTCTTCATAGTTTTATTTTTTAGATA